>NC_086345.1:18849252-18864252 GCF_032445375.1 Bacillus rossius redtenbacheri
CCTAATTGCCTGCCTAATTGCCTGCCTAATTGACCGCCTAATTAACTGCCTAATTACCAGCTTAATTATCTGCCTAATTGCCTGCCTAATTATCTGCTAAATTGCCTGCCTAATTAACTGCCTAATTATCTGCTTAATTGCCTGAATAATTAACCGCCTAATTAACCGTCTAATTGCCTGCCTAATAAGCTGCCTAATTAACTGACTAATTGCCTGCCTAATTGACCGCCTAATTAACTGCCTAATTGCCTGCTTAATTATCTGCCTAATTGCCTGCCTAATTATCTGCTTAATTGCGTGCCTAATTAAATGCCTAATTATCTGCTCAATTTCCTGCCTAATTAACTGGCCAATTGCCTCCCTAATTAACTGCTTAATTAAATGCCTAATTACCTGTGTTATTAACTGCCTAATTTACTGCCCAATTGCCTGCTTAATTATCTGCTTAATTGCCTGCCTAATTAAATGCCTAATTGCCTGCCTAATTAACTGCATAATTAACTGCCCAATTGCCGGCCTAAAAGACTGCCTAATTAGGTGCCTAATTGCCTGCCTAATTGCCTGCCTAATTATCTGCCTAATAGCCTGCCTAATTGCCTGCCTTATTACCTGCCAAATTGACTGCCTTCCTAATAAACTGCTTAATTGCCTGACTAATTGCCTGCCTGCCTAATTGCCTGCCTGCCTAATTGCCTGCCTGCCTAATTGCTTGCCTAATTACTACCTAATTGCCTGCCTAAATGCCTGTAAAAATAAATGCCTTATTGCCTGCCTATTTGCCTGCTTAATTGCCTTCCCAATTGCCTGCCTAATTGCCTGTCTAATTAACTACCTTATTGCCTGCCCAATGGCCTGCCTAATTAACTGCACAATTGCCTGCCTAATTAACTGCCTAATTAAATGCCTAATTGCCTGCCTAATTGACCTTTTATTTAACTGCCTAATTGCCTGCTTAATTATCAGCCTAATTGCCTGCCTAATTATCTGGTTAATTGCCTGCCTAATTAACTGCCTAATTATCTGCCTAATTGCCTGCCTAATTAACTGCCTAATTAACTGCCCAATTGCCTGCCTAATTAACTGCCTAATTAACTGCCAAATTGCCTGCCTAATTCACTGCCTAATTAACTGCTTAAGTGTCTGCCTAATTGCCTGCCTAATTAACTGCCTGATTGCCTGCTTAATTATCTGCCTTATTGCCTGCCTAATTAAATGCCTAATTGCCTGCCTTATTAACTACCTTATTAAATGCACAATTGCCTGCCTAATTAAATGCCTAATTGCCTGTCTAATTAACCGCCTAATTAACTGCCTAATTGCCTGCCTAATTAACTGCCTAATTAACTGCCTAATTTCCTGCCTAATTAACTGCCTAATTGCCTGCTTAATTATTTGCCTAATTGCCTGCCTAATCATCTGCTTAATTGCCTGCCTAATTAACTGCCTAATTATATGCTTAATTGCCTGCCTAATTAACTGCCTAATTAACTGCCCAATTGCCTGCCTAATTACCTGCCTAATTAACTGCCTAATTAACTGCCCAATTGCCTGCCTAATTGACCGCCTAATTAACTGCCTAATTGCCTGCTTAATTATCTGCCTAATTGCCTGCCTAATTAACTGCCTAATTAACTACCTAATTGCCTGCCTAATTGCCTGCTTAATACCCTGCCTAATTAACTGCCTAATTGCCTGTCTAATTATCTGCCTTATTGCATGCCCAATTACCTGCCTAATTAACTGCCGAATTGCCTGCCTAATTAACTGCCTAATTAACTGCCTAAGTGCCTGCCTAATTGCCTGCCTAATTAGCTGCCTAATTGCCTGCCTAATTGCCTGCCTACATGCCTGCCTAATTATCTGCTTAATTTCCTGCCTAATTAACTTCCTTATTAAATGCCTATTTGCCTGTCTAATTAACTGCCTAATTAACTGCCCAATTGCCTGCCTAATTAACTGCCTAATTAACTGCCCAATTGCCTGCTTAATTAACTGCTTAATTAACTGCCCAATTGCCTGCCTAATTAACTGCCTAATTAACTACCTAATTGCCTGCCTAATTGCCTGCTTAATACCCTGCCTAATTAACTGCCTAATTGCCTGTCTAATTATCTGCCTTATTGCATGCCCAATTACCTGCCTAATTAACTGCCGAATTGCCTGCCTAATTAACTGCCTAATTAACTGCCTAAGTGCCTGCCTAATTGCCTGCCTAATTAGCTGCCTAATTGCCTGCCTAATTGCCTGCCTACATGCCTGCCTAATTATCTGCTTAATTTCCTGCCTAATTAACTTCCTTATTAAATGCCTATTTGCCTGTCTAATTAACTGCCTAATTAACTGCCCAATTGCCTGCCTAATTAACTGCCTAATTAACTGCCCAATTGCCTGCCTTATTGACCGCCTAATTAACTGCCTAATTAACTGCCTAATTGCCTGCTTAATTATCTGCCTAATTGCCTGCCTAATCATCTGCTTAATTGCCTGCCTAATTAACTGCCTAATTAACTGCCTAATTACCTGCCTAATTGCCTGTTAATTAACCGCCTAATTGACTGCCAAATTGACCGCCTAATTAACTGCCTAATTGCCTGTCTAATTAACTGCCTAATTAACTGCCCAATTGCCTGCCTAATTAACTGCCTAATTAACTGCCTAATTGCCTGCCTAATTGACCGCCTAATAACTGCCTAATTGCCTGTCTAAATATCTGCCTTATTGCCTGCCCAATTACCTGCTTAATTATCTGCTTAATTGCCTGCCCAATTAACTGCTTAATAATCTGCCTAATTGCCTGCCTAATTGCCTGCTTAATTATGTGTCTAATTGATTGCCTTATTGACCGCCTAATTAACTGCCTAATTGCCTGCCTAATTATATGCCTAATAGCCTGCCTAATTAACTGCCAAAATGCCCGCCTAATTAAATACCTAAATAACTGCTTAATTAACTGCCTAATTCCCTGACAAAATGACCGCCTAATTAACTGCCTAATGGCCTGCCTTATTGTATGCATAATAGCCTGCCTAATTGCCTGCATAATTACCTGCCAAATTGCCTGCTTGCCTAATAAACTGCTTAATTGCCTGCCTAATTGCCTGCCTTCCTAATTGCCTGCCTGCCTAATTGCCTGCCTAATTGCCTGCCTAATTGCCTGCCTAATTGACCGCCTAATTAGCTGCCTAATTACCAGCTTAATTATCTGCCTAATTGCCTGCCTAATTATCTGCTTAATTGCCTGCCTAATTAACTGCCTAATTATCTGCTTAATTGCCTGAATAATTAACCGCCTAATTAACCGTCTAATTGCCTGCCTAATTAGCTGCCTAATTAACTGACTAATTGCCTGCCTAATTGACCGTCTAATTAACTGCCTAATTGCATGCTAAATTATCTGCCTAATTGCCTGCCTAATTATCTGCTTAATTGCCTGCCTAATTAAATGCCTAATTATCTGCTCTATTTCCTGCCTAATTAACTGCCAAATTGCCTGCCTAATTCACTGCCTAAATAACTGCTTAAGTGTCTGCCTAATTGCCTGCCTAATTAACTGCCTGATTGCCTGCTTAATTATCTGCCTTATTGCCTGCCTAATTAAATGCCTAATTGCCTGCCTTATTAACTACCTTATTAAATGCACAATTGCCTGCCTAATTAACTGCCAAATTGCCTGCCTAATTAACTGCCTAATTAACTGCCCAATTGCCTGTCTAATTAACCGCCTAATTAACTGCCTAATTGCCTGCCTAATCAACTGCCTAATTAACTGCCTAATTGCCTGCCTTATTAACCGCCTAATTAACTGCCTAATTGCCTGCTTAATTATCTGCCTAATTGCCTGCCTAATCATCTGCTTAATTGCCTGCCTAATTAACTGCCTAATTATATGCTTAATTGCCTGCCTAATTAACGGCCTAATTAACTGCCCAATTGCCTGCCTAATTACCTGCCTAATTAACTGCCCAATTGCCTGCCTAATTGACCGCCTAATTAACTGCCTAATTGCCTGCTTAATTATCTTTCTAATTGCCTGCCGAATTAACTGCCTAATTGACTGCCTAATTGCCAGCCTAATTATCTGCCTAATTGCCTGCCTAATTAACTGCCTTATTAACTGCCTAATTGCCTGCCTAATTAACTGCCTAAGTGCCTGCCTAATTGCCTGCCTGATTAACTGCCTGATTGCCTTCTCATATATCTGCCTAATTGCCTGCCTAATTAACTGCCTATTTGCCTGCCTAAATGCCTGCCTAATTGCCTGCCTAATTATCTGCTTAATTGCCTGCCTAATAAACTGCCTAAGTGCCTGCCTAATTGCCTGCTTAATTATCTGCCTAATTAACTTCCTTATTAAATGCCTATTTGCCTGTCTAATTAACTGCCTAATTAACTGCCCAATTGCCTGCCTAATAAACTGTCTAATTAACTGCCTAATTGCCTGCCTTATTGACCGCCTAATTAACTGCCTAATTGCCTGCTTAATTATCTGCCTAATAAACTGCCAAATGCCTGCCGAATTGACCGCCTAATTAACTGCCTAATTGCCTGCTTAATTATCTGCCTAATTGACTGCCAAATTATCTGCCTAATTGCCTGCCTAATTAACTGCCTAACTATCTGCTTTATTGCCTGCCTAATTAACTGCCTAATTAACTGCCCAATTGCCTGCCTAATTAACTGCTTAATTAACTGACCAATTGCCTGCCTAATTGACCGCCTAAATAACTGCCTTATAGCCTGCCTAATTACCTGCCAAATTACCTGCCTGCCTAATTAACTGCTTAATTGCCTGCATATTTGCCTGCTTGCCTAATTGCCTGCTTGCCTAATTGCTTGCCTAATAACTGCATAATTGCCTGCTAAATAACCTACCTAATTGCCTGCCTAATTGCTTGACTAATAAACTGCCTTATTGCCTGCTTAATTGCCTGCCTAATTGCCAGCCTAATTTACTTCCTAATTGCCTGCCTAATTGCCTGCCTAATTAACTGCCTAATTGCCTGCCTTATTATGTGCCTAATTGCCTGCCTAATTAACTGCCTAAGTGCCTGCCTAATTGCCTGCCTAATTAACTGCCTGATTGCCTGCTTAATTATCTGCTTAATTGCCTGCCTAATTAACGGCCTAATTAAATACCTAATTGCCTGTCTAATTAACTGCCTAATTAACTGCCCAATTGCCTGCCTAATTAACTGCCTAATTAACTGCCTTATTAACTGCCTAATTGCCTGCCTGATTGACCGCCTAATTAACTGCCTAATTGCCTGCTTAATTATCTGCCTAATTGCCTGCCCAATGATCTGCTTAATTGCATGCCTAATTAACTGCCTAATCATCTGCTTAATTGCCTGCCTAATTAACAGCCTAATTATCTGCCCAATTGCCTGCCTAATTAACTGCCCAATTGCCTGCCTAATTAACTGCCTAATTAACTGCCAAATGCCTGCCTAATTGACCGCCTAATTAACTGCCTAATTGCCTGCTTAATTTTCTGCCTAATTGACTGCCTAATTATCTGCTTAATTGCCTGCCTTATTAACTGCCTAATTAACTGCCCAATTGCCTGCCTAATTAACTGCCTAATTACCTGCCAAATTGCCTGCCTGCCTAATTAACTGCTTAATTGCCTGCTTATTTGCCTGCTTGCCTAATTGCCTGCTTGCCTAATTGCTTGCCTAATAACTGCATAATTGCCTGCTAAATTACCTGCCTAATTGCCTGCCTAATTGCTTGACTAATAAACTGCCTTATTGCCTGCCTTATTGCCTGCTTAATTGCCTGCCTAATTGCCAGCCTAATTTACTTCCTAATTGCTTGCCTAATTGCCTGCCTAATTAACTGCCTAATTGCCTGTTTTATTATGTGCCTAATTGCCTGCCTAATTAACTGCCTAATTGCCTGCCTAATTGCCTGCCTAATTAACTGCCTGATTGCCTCCTTAATTATCTGCCTAATTGCCTGCAAATTAACTACCTAATTGCCTGCCTAATTGCCTGCCTAATTGCTTGACTAATAAACTGCCTTATTGCCTGCCTAATTGCCTGCTTAATTTTCTGCCTAATTGACTGCCTAATTGCCTGCTTAATTATCTGCCTAATTGCCTGCCTAATTATCTGCTTTATTGCCTGCCTAATTAACTGCCTTATTATCTTGCCTAATTGCCTTCCTAATTAACTGCCTAATTAACTGCCCAATTGCCTGCCTTATTACCTGCCAAATTGACTGCCTTCGTAATAAACTGCCTTATTGCCTGCCTATTTGCCTGCTTAATTGCCTTCCCAATTGCCTGCCTAATTGCCTGTCTAATTAACTGCCTTATTGCCTGCCCAATGGCCTGCCTAATTAACTGCACAATTGCCTGCCTAATTAACTGCCTAATTAAATGCCTAATTGCCTGCCTAATTGACCTTTTAATTAACTGCCTAATTGTCTGCCTAATTATCTGCCTAATTGCCTGCCTAATTATCTGGTTAATTGCCTGCCTAATTAACTGCCTAATTATCTGCTTAATTGCCTGCCTAATTAACTGCCTAATTAACTGCCAAATTGCCTGCCTAATTAACTGCCTAAATTAACTGCCCAATTGCCTGTCTAATTAACCGCCTAATTAACTGCCTAATTGCCTGCCTAATTAACTGCCTAATTAACTGCCTAATTGCCTGCCTAATTAACCGCCTAATTGCCTGCTTAATTATCTGCCTAATTGCCTGCCTAATCATCTGCTTATATTGCCTGCCTAATTAACTGCCTAATTATATGCTTAATTACCTGCCTAATTAACTGCCTAATTAACTGCCCAATTGCCTGCCTAATTACCTGCCTAATTAACTGCCCAATTGCCTGCCTAATTGACCGCCTAATTAACTGCCTAATTGCCTGCTTAATTATCTTTCTAATTGCCTGCCGAATTAACTGCCTAATTGACTGCCTTATTGCCAGCCTAATTGCCTGCCTAATTATCTGCCTAATTGCCTGCCTAATTAACTGCCTTATTAACTGCCTAATTGCCTGCCTAATTAACTGCCTAAGTGCCTGCCTAATTGCCTGCCTGATTAACTGCCAGATTGCATTCTCATATATCTGCCTAATTGCCTGCCTAATTAACAGCCTATTTGCCTGCCTAAATGCCTGCCTAATTGTCTGCCTAATTATCTGCTTAATTGCCTGCCTAATAAACTGCCTAAGTGCCTGCCTAATTGCCTGCTTAATTATCTGCCTAATTAACTTCCTTATTAAATGCCTATTTTGCCTGTCTAATTAACTGCCTAATTAACTGCCCAATTGCCTGCCTAATAAACTGTCTAATTAACTGCCTAATTGCCTGCCTTATTGACCGCCTAATTAACTGCCTAATTGCCTGCTTAATTAACTGCCTAATTAACTGCCAAATGCCTGCCGAATTGACCGCCTAATTAACTGCCTAATTGCCTGCTTAATTATCTGCCTAATTGACTGCCAAATGATCTGCTTAATTGCCTGCCTAATTAACTGCCTAAGTATCTTGCTTTATTGCCTGCCTAATTAACTGCCTAATTAACTGCCCAATTGCCTGCCTAATTAACTGCTTAATTAACTGACCAATTGCCTGCCTAATTGACCGCCTAAATAACTGCCTTATAGCCTGCCTAATTACCTGCCAAATTACCTGCCTGCCTAATTAACTGCTTAATTGCCTGCATATTTGCCTGCTTGCCTAATTGCCTGCTTGCCTAATTGCTTGCCTAATAACTGCATAATTGCCTGCTAAATAACCTACCTAATTGCCTGCCTAATTGCTTGACTAATAAACTGCCTTATTGCCTGCTTAATTGCCTGCCTAATTGCCAGCCTAATTTACTTCCTAATTGCCTGCCTAATTGCCTGCCTAATTAACTGCCTAATTGCCTGCCTTATTATGTGCCTAATTGCCTGCCTAATTAACTGCCTAAGTGCCTGCCTAATTGCCTGCCTAATTAACTGCCTGATTGCCTGCTTAATTATCTGCCAAATTGCCTGCAAATTAACTGCCTAATTGCCTGCCTAATTGCCTGCCTAATTACCTACCTAATTAACTGCACACTTGCCTGCCTAATTAACGGCCTAATTAAATACCTAATTGCCTGTCTAATTAACTGCCTAATTAAATGCCTAATTGCCTGCCTAATTGACATTTTAATTAACTGCCTAATTGCCCTGCTTAATTATCTGCCTAATTGCCTGCCTAATTATCTGGTTAATTGCCTGCCTAATTAACTGCCTAATTATCTGCTTAATTGCCTGCCGAATTAACTGCCTAATTAACTGCCCAATTGCCTGCCTAATTAACTGCCTAATTAACTGCCTAATTAACTGCCAAATTGCCTGCCTAATTCCACTGCCTAATTAACTGCTTAAGTGTCTGAATAATTAACTGCCTGATTGCCTGCTTATGAATCTGCCTTATTGCCTGCCTAATTAAATGCCTAATTGCCTGCCTTATTAACTACCTTATTAAATGCACAATTGCCTGCCTAATTAACTGCCTAATTAAATGCCTAATTGCCTGTCTAATTAACCGCCTAATTAACTGCCTAATTGCCTGCCTAATTAACTGCCTAATTAACTGCCTAATTGCCTGCCTAATTAACCGCCTAATTAACTGCCTAATTGCCTGCTTAATTATCTGCCTAATTGCCTGCCTAATCATCTGCTTAATTGCCTGCCTAATTAACTGCCTAATTATATGCTTAATTGCCTGCCTAATTAACTGCCTAATTAACTGCCCAATTGCCTGCCTAATTACCTGCCTATTTAACTGCCTAATTAACTGCCCAATTGCCTGCCCTAATTGACCGCCTAATTAACTGCCTAATTGCCTGCTTAATTATCTGCCTAATTGCCTGCCTAATTAACTGCCTAATTGACTGCCTGATTGCCAGCCTAATTGCCTGCCTAATTAACTGCCCCAATTGCCTGCCTAATTGACCGCCTAATTAACTGCCTAATTGCCTGCTTAATTATCTGCCTAATTGCCTGCCTAATTAACTGCCTTATTAACTGCCTAATTGCCTGCCTAATTAACTGCCTAAGTGCCTTCCTAATTGCCTGCCTGAGTAACTGCCTGATTGCCTTCTCATATATCTGCTTAATTTGCCTGCCTAATTAACTGCCTATTTTTCTGCCTAAATGCCTGCCTAATTGCCTACCTAATTATCTGCTAAATTGCCTGCCTAATAAACTGCCTAATTAACTGCCCAATTGCCTGCTTAATTAACTGCCTAATTAACTGCCCAATTGCCTGCCTAATTAACTGCCTAATTTACTGCCTAAATGCCTGCCTAATTGCCTGCTTAATACCCTGCCTAATTAACTGCCTAATTGCCTGTCTAATTATCTGCCTTATTGCCTGCCCAATTACCTGCCTAATTAACTGCCCAATTGCCTGCCTAATTAACTGCCTAAGTGCCTGCCTTATTGCCTGCCTAATTAACTGCCTAATTGCCTGCCCTAATTGCCTGCCTACATGCCTGCCTAATTATCTGCTTAATTTCCTGCCTAATTAACTTCCTTATTAAATGCCTATTTGCATTTTTAATTAACTGCCTAATTAACTGCTCAATTGCCTGCCTAATTAACTGCCTAATTAACTGCCCAATTGCCTGCCTTATTGACCCGCCCTAATTAACTGCCTAATTGCCTGCCTAATTGCCTGCCTACATGCCTGCCTAATTATCTGCTTAATTTCCTGCCTAATTAACTTCCTTATTAAATGCCTATTTGCATGTTTAATTAACTGCCTAATTAACTGCTCAATTGCCTGCCTAATTAACTGCCTAATTAACTGCCTAATTGACTGCCAAATTGACCGCCTAATTAACTGCCTAATTGCCTGTCTAATTAACTGCCTAATTAACTGCCCAATTGCCTGCCTAATTAACTGCCTAATTAACTGCCTAATTGCCTGCCTAATTGACCGCCTAATTAACTGCCTAATTGCTTGTCTAATTATCTGCCTTATTGCCTGCCCAATTACCTGCTTAATTATCTGCTTAATTGCCTGCCTAATTAACTGCTTAATAATCTGCCTAATTGCCTGCCTAATTGCCTGCTTAATTATGTGTCTAATTGATTGCCTTATTGACCGCCTAATTAACTGCCTAATTGCCTGCCTAATTATATGCCTAATAGCCTGCCTAATTTCCTGCCTAATTACCTGCCAAATTGCCTGCCTGCCTAATAAACTGCTTAATTAACTACCTGAATGCCTGCCTAATTGACCGCCTAATTAACTGCTTAATAGCCTGCCTAATTGCCTGCCTAATTACCAGCCAAATTGCCTGGCTGCCTAATTAACACCTTAATTGCTTGCTCGCCTTATTGCTTGCCTAATTAACTGCATAATAGCCTGCTTAATTACCTGCCTAATTGCCTGCCTAATTGCCTGCCTAATTGCTTGACTAATAAACAGCCTTATTGCCTGCCTAATTGCCTGCTTAATTGCCTGCCTATTTGCCTGCCTAATTAACTTCCTAATTGCCTGCCTAATTGCCTGCCTAATTAACTGCCTAATTGCATGCCTTATTATCTGCTAATTGCCTGCCTAATTAACTGCCTAAGTGCCTGCCTAATTGCCTGCCTAATAAACTGCCTGATTGCCAGCTTAATTATCTGCCCAATTGCCTACCTAATCATCTGCTTAATTGCCTGCCTAATTAACAGCCTAATTAACTGCCTAATTAACTGCCTAATTGCCTGTTAATTAACCGCCTAATTAACTGCCTAATTGACTGCCAAATTGACCTCCTAATTAACTGCCTAATTGCCTGTCTAATTAACTGCCTAATTAACTGCCCAATTGCCTGCCTAACTAACTACCTAATTAACTGCCTAATTGCCTGCCTAATTGACCGCCTAATTAACTGCCTAATTGCCTGCCTAATTATAAGCCTAATAGCCTGCCTAATTTCCTGCCTAATTACCTGCCAAATTGACTGCCTGCCTAATAAACTGCCTAATTAACTACCTGAATGCCTGCCTAATTGCCTGCCTAATTAACTGCCTAATTGCCTGCCTAATTGACCGCCTTATTTACTGCTTAATTGCCTGCTTTATTATCTGCCTAATTAACTGCCTAATTATCTGCTTAATTGCCTGCCTAATAACTGCCTAATTATCTTCTTAATAGCCTGCCTATTTAACTGCCTAATTAACTGCCCAATTGCCTGCCTAATTAAATGGCTAATAAACTGCCCAATTGCCTGCCTAACTGACCTCCTAATTAACTGCCTAATTGCCTGCCTAATTGCCTGCCTAATTAACTGCCTAATTGCCTGTTTTATTATGTGCCTAATTGCCTGCCTAATTGACCGCCTAATTAACTGCCTAATTGCCTGCTTAATTATCTGCCTAATTGCCTGCCTAATTATCTGCTTAATTTCCTGCCTAATTAAATGCCTAATTATCTGCTTAATTGCCTGCCTAATTAACTGCCCAATTGCCTGCATAATTAACTGCCTAATTAACTGCCAAATGCCTGCCTAATTGACAGCCTAATTAACTGCCTAATTGCCTGCTTAATTGCCTGCCTAATTGCCAGCCTAATTTACTTCCTAATTGCTTGCCTAATTGCCTGCCTAATTAACTGCCTAATTGCCTGTTTTATTATGTGCCTAATTGCCTGCCTAATTAACTGTCTAAGTGCCTGCCTAATTGCCTGCCTAATTAACTGCCTGATTGCCTGCTTAATTATCTGCCTAATTGCCTGCAAATTAACTACCTAATTGCCTGCCTAATTGCCTGCCTAATTAACTACCTAATTAACTGCACACTTGCCTGCCTAATTAACAGCCTAATTAAATGCCTAATTGCCTGCCTAATTAACTGCCTAATTGCCTGCTTAATTATCTGCCTAATTGCCTGCCTAATTATCTGCTTTAATTGCCTGCCTAATTAACTGCCTAATTATCTGCCTAATTGCCTTCCTAATTACCTGCCTAATTATTTGCCCAATTGCCTGCCTTATTACCTGCCAAATTGACTGCCTTCGTAATAAACTGCCTTATTGCCTGCCTATTTGCCTGCTTAATTGCCTTCCCAATTGCCTGCCTAATTGCCTGTCTAATTAACTGCCTTATTGCCTGCCCAATGGCCTGCCTAATTAACTGCACAATTGCCTGCCTAATTAACTGCCTAATTAAATGCCTAATTGCCTGCCTAATTGACCTTTTAATTAACTGCCTAATTGTCTGCCTAATTATCTGCCTAATTGCCTGCCTAATTATCTGGTTAATTGCCTGCCTAATTAACTGCCTAATTATCTGCTTAATTGCCTGCCTAATTAACTGCCTAATTAACTGCCAAATTGCCTGCCTAATTAACTGCCTAATTAACTGCCCAATTGCCTGTCTAATTAACCGCCTAATTAACTGCCTAATTGCCTGCCTAATAAACTGCCTAATTAACTGCCTAATTGCATGCCTAATTAACCGCCTAATTAACTGCCTAATTGCCTGCTTAATTATCTGCCTAATTGCCTGCCTAATCATCTGCTCAATTGCCTGCCGTATTAACTGCCTAATTATATGCTTAATTGCCTGCCTTATTAACTGCCTAATTAACTGCCCAATTGCCTGCCTAATTACCTGCCTAATTAACTGCCCAATTGCCTGCCTAATTGACCGCCTTATTAACTGCCTAATTGCCTGCTTAATTATCTTTCTAATTGCCTGCCGAATTAACTGCCTAATTGACTGCCTAATTGTAAGCCTAATTGCCTGCCTAATTATCTGCCTAATTGCCTGCCTAATTAACTGCCTTATTAACTGCCTAATTGCCTGCCTAATTAACTGCCGAAGTGCCTGCCTAATTGCCTGCCTGATTAACTGCCTGATTGCCTTCTCATATATCTGCCTAATTGCCTGCCTAATTAACTGCCTATTTGCCTGCCTAAATGCCTGCCTAATTGCCTGCCTAATTATCTGCTTAATTGCCTGCCTAATAAACTGCCTAAGTGCCTGCCTAATTGCCTGCTTAATTATCTGCCTAATTAACTTCTTAACTGCCCAATTGCCTGCCTAAATAACTGCCTAATTAACTTCCTAATTGCCTGCCTAATTGACCGCCTAATTAACTGCCTAATTGCCTGTCTAATTATCTGCCTTATTGCCTGCCCAATTACCTGCTTAATAATCTGCTTAATTGCCTGCCTAATTAACTGCTTAATAATCTGCCTAATTGCCTGCCTAATTGCCTGCTTAATTATGTGTCTAATTGATTGCCTTATTGACCGCCTAATTAACTGCCTAATTGCCTGCCTAATTATATGCCTAATAGCCTGCCTAATTACCTGCCAAATTGCCTGCCTGCCTAATAAACTGCTTAATTAACTACCTGAATGCCTGCCTAATTGACCGCCTAATTAACTGCCTAATAGCCTGCCAAATTGCCTGCCTAATTACCTGTTAAATTGCCTGCCTGCCTAATTAACAGCTTAATTGCTTGCTCGCCTTATTGCTTGCCTAATTAACTGCATAATAGCATGCTTAATTACCTGCCTAATTGCCTGCCTAATTGCCTGCTTAATTGCCTGCTTTATTATCTGCCTAATTGCCTGCCTAATTGCCTGCCTAATTAACTACCTAATTAACTGCACAATTGCCTGCCTAATTAACTGCCTAATTAAATGCCTAATTGCCTGCCTAATTAACTGCCTAATTGCCTGCCTAATTGACCGCCTTATTTACTGCTTAATTGCCTGCTTTATTATCTGCTAATTGCCTGCCTAATTATCTGCTTAATTGCCTGCCTAATAACTGCCTAATTATCTTCTTAATAGCCTGCCTATTTAACTGCCTAATTAACTGCCCAATTGCCTGCCTAATTAACTGCCTAATAAACTGCCCAATTGCCTGCCTAACTGACCGCCTAATTAACTGCCTAATTGCCTGCCTAAATATCTGCTTAATAGCCTGCCTAATAGCCTGCTTTATTACCTGCCAAATTGCCTGCCTTCCTAATAAACTTTTTAATTGCCTGCCTAATTGCCTGCCTGCCTAATTGCCTGCCTGCCTAATTGCATGCCTAATTAACTACCTAATTGCCTGCCTAAATGCCTGTCTAATTAACTGTTTTATTGCCTGCACTATTGCCTGCTTAATTGCCTTCCCAATTGCCTGCCTAATTGCCTGTCTAATTAACTGCCTTATTGCCTGCCCAATTGCCTGCCTAATTAACTGCCCAATTGCCTGCATAATTAACTGCCAAATGCCTGCCTAATTGACAGCCTAATTAACTGCCTAATTGCCTGCTTAATTATCTGCCTAATTGACTGCCAAATTATCTGCTTAATTGCCTGTCTAATTAACTGCCTAACTATCTGCTTAATTGCCTGCCTAATTAACTGCTAATTAACTGCCCAATTGCCTGCCTAATTAACTGCTTTATTAACTGACCAATTGCCTGCCTAATTGACCGCCTAATTAACTGCCTAATAGCCTGCCTAATTACCTGCCAAATTGCCTGCCTGCCTAATTAACTGCTTAATTGCCTGCATATTTGCCTGCTTGCCTAATTGCTTGCCTAATAACTGCATAATTGCCTGCTAAATTACCTGCCTAATTGCCTGCCTAATTGCTTGACTAATAAACTGCCTTATTGCCTGCCTTATTGCCTGCTTAATTTCCTGCCTAATTGCCTGCCTAATTTAATTCCTAATTGCCTGCCTAATTGCCTGCCTAATTAACTGCCTAATTGCCTGCCTTATTATGTGCCTAATTGCCTGCCTAATTAAATGCCTAATTATCTGCTTAATTGCCTGCCTTATTAACTGCTTAATTTTATGCCTAATTGCCTGCCTAATTGCCTGCTTAAATTACTACCTAATAAACTGCACAATTGCCTGCCCTAATTAAATGCCTAATTAAATGCCTAATTGCCTGTCTAATTAACCGCCTAATTAACCGTCTAATTGCCTGCCTTATAAACTGCCTAATTAACTGACTAATTGCCTGCCTAATTGACTGCCTAATTAACTGCCTAATTGCC
>NC_086345.1:18864752-18889980 GCF_032445375.1 Bacillus rossius redtenbacheri
TCCGGACGTACAACGATACCCGGCCCTGCTATAAAAAAAAAAAGAGGTTAAACGCCTTTGTGATAAACAGCCTTTATATACATCTATCTGTGTCTATATCTTCCTATATCTATTTTTATCTTTATAAAACAGAAGACGAATACACAAACATTAATATTTTTATCTATCTTTTTTACCTGTCATAGGTGTGACATAGGTACATAAAACACGCGCGCGCGTTCTAACGCAACGTTGTGTCCAAAATTTCAAAGCAATCGGTGAAGAACTTTCGGGGATCTAAGATTTTGAACGAACGAACTTTATAAATTTTTATTACTAAGATTGGGCCACAGTTTATCTGAAGGACTCTGGGCCAATTAAAAATCTTTAACAGAAGAATTAGCGAATCACGATCATTCAAGTCAACAGGTGTTACGAGTCGGTAACCAATCAGTAGATGTAATTTGCACGAGTGCATAGAGGATCATGGAGTCTATCCTTTAGGGATTTGAAATCGTGAATTTTAAAGGTCTCTAGTAATATGAAATCATTTCTACGGCAAATGTACGCAAGAAAATTATTTTTGGTATTATATCACTAGCATGTCGGTGACGCGAACCCATAAGTTTTGCCCCCACCAATAATAACTTTAAAGCTAGAAGAAATTAAGTTTTTTTTCATTGAAAGAAAAAAAATTATTAACTTAAATCTAAAAAAAATCAACATTTACTCTAATAAATCAATAACCTGACATTTGAAGAAATTCACAGCGTAAATAAATAAACAAAAGAAAAAAACATAATCTCAACTTAACTACCTACAAAAATATATCCATAAACTCGCAATATGTACCACACAATATCGTTAAAATTTCCTTAGAAAATAAAGATAAAATTAAAAACTTGTATCTTCAAAAATATAATAAATTAAGTTTTATCCTTGAAATATACAAAAATTAACACGTCACGTGACCATGTCGATGACGACTTACATAAATTTACTCCCTATCCAAACCTTCATATAGAAGTTTTCACTTCAACAATGCGATTTCAAAACTACTCGAGACATCCGAGTGGGGTCTGCTTACGAAGAGCATTTAAGAGTTCGCCGAGGGCCGAAAAGTATACTTTGATCTCGGATTAAGTTTTTTAAACTGTATTTTTAGAAGAGTTAAAAACGGCTAAAACGCATGTTTTCAGAGTAATTTGTAGGCGTAAAACAACCGGTACAGATTCTTGAAAGCACTAAAAGGACTTGCATTACACCTTTGTCTTCATTTCTCCGCCGTGTAATGTTACGGTCACCGCTCATATGCACGATGAGAAGACTGCGCGCCAGTCCAGAGGAGACACCGCGCTAGAAGCACCAGCGAGCGTCGCGCTTATCATCCCGCCTCGCCGACACACATACACCCCTGACGAGGCGGGCCCCCCTTAAGAGGCCACTCCAGTGTTTCAGGGGCACTACGCAACCCGCGTTAACCTCATAAGATTCAATGCTATTTTCATTTTGCTTGTAACTAATTAACTAATATAGTTTTCGAAATGATGCTTGCTTGATATGTAAGACAACGATGCTCTTATCAAAGCCCCTTTCTTCAAAAACGTGCATAAATTATGGTTCAAACTTAGACAATACACTTATGCATATTAGTAAAGATTAGTATAAAACCATAATTTATGCACGTTTTTGAAGAAAGGGGCTTTGATAAGAGCATCGTTGTCTTACATATCAAGCAATCATCATTTCGAAATCTATATTAGTTAATAAGTTACAAGCAAAATGAAAATAGCATTGAATCTTATGAGGTTAACGCGGGTTGCGTAGTGCCCCTGAAACACTGGAGTGGCCTCTTAAGCTAGAGTCTCAAGGTCACACGTGGAGCCCCCCCCCCCCCCCCCCCCCGGCACGCTCAGCAGCCAATGGAAACATAAGGTCACCGTGACGTCATCAACGACGGAATTCGAGGCCCGAAGGGGAGGCCCAACAATAAACAGATTCAATTTCCTAATTACGTCAGCGAAACCGAAACTTTAAAAATCAAACTTTGAAAAACATTTACCTTCTCGGTAAAATGTTCATGCTGAAAAAATAAAAAATAAATTTCGTTTTACGTTTTGGGTGCACATTCATATTTTTAGTGCTCCTTCAACTGTTTATGCTATATATATATAATGCGTGTGTTTATGGTTTTTATTCTGCAGTTCGTCAAGATTTAATTTTAATTATTTTGCATAGCTAACAGCAGAATTATATTTTTTCTGTCCCTTACTAGCATAGCTTGATATCAGACTCGAATGAAGGTAATGTTCATTATTTAGTGCGTTATATGGTCGCATTTGGGCATATTAAAGAGTTGTCGCGTTAATCTTTTCCACGGCATTGCGACTCCTGCTTTAGAAGTGAAACTTCACGGACTGGTTCTTCGTAGTTCCGCGTCAGCTCACTGGCGTCGCTGCGGTAGCCGCTGTTGCTGCCATCTGTATTTTCAGCAAGTAACTTGAGACAGCTAAAATATGAAACTTCCTAGAACGTTATAGTGCGTCCAAGATACCCATTGAAAATTAACGAATACACCAAATATTTTAATTTAATACACACGAAAATTTTGTTAAAAAATTGGTTGTCTGTAAAGTCGGTTCACGGACGATAGTTTAACGTGATAACGTCATAACAAAACATTGATGAAATGATTGCATACTTTTATGAATAAAATTGAATCATTTTTATTGAATTATCACTATTTTGTATGGATACAAAGAAGGAGTGAAATGAAATCTACAATTTAATTGATAAATTTACTTTTATTTGCTCTCATTAATTCAAATATGTTTATTACTTTAACGAAGAGATTATTTTAACTATAACTTTTATACATGTTTGCTATTTAACTTCTTCCAATCTGTGTTATTCTGTTAAAGATAGGACGATGATAGGAAAAGTAGGAAACGAATGGGAGTGTTTCAAGTTTAATGTGCCTCGAAAAAGTCAAATCGATGGTTGTTCCAATCGAGTGGAAGAGAGATAGATGCGGCGCAAGCGTACAATGAGCGTAACGGGACAATGTGTGTAACGGGACAATGAGTCTTCCTTTTTCTTGCGTGCAGCTGGCGTTCATCGATTTATTAGACGTTGTCACGTCAAAATGCAATGTATTTTTAATATTGTGCGAATGAAAATTGATAATTATTTTTGATATGAAAACAACTGTATCACTACAAAATAGTGTTTGCGGCAATACTGGGTTCGGATTCTTGCCTGGGCATTAATGATTTGTGATGTCCCAGTACCTCCAATTGTTAGATATTTGTTAACTGTTTCCTGAAGAGATTTCCAGTATTAACGGCGCATATTAATATGCACTGTAAAACCAAATAAATTAAACGGTATAACATTCTATAATTTACATTGTTTAAAAAATTTATGCCTGTATGAAACATCAATTAAAATTTAAAATTATGCTCCTTTTTCCGTTACACATACAAAATGTTATCTCGAATAACCTATTGGGTGTATGCAAAAATAACCATAGCAATGTGTTGAACAAAGTAATAACTGTAGTATTATAGTATTATAGAGCGGATACTTGCAGTCTTCTTAAAACTGACATGATGTTATTCCACGAGTTTACTGAAGTTTCGTGTGTCATTAACACGTGCGGTACGTGTAGTAACATCTAACCACGGTAACGAACAAATTTATGTATTCTTATGTTCTTCGTTCAGCATGAATTGTGTGATTTCATAACAGTGAAATATAATTTGTATGACTAGTCTGGCAACTGTTTAGTTGACTTTCTGCAAACAAATTTACAGTCCCGCTGTACAATAATTATATAGAACTATAGACTAGTAAAAAATTATATGTTAAGAGCTTGAACTGTTTGTTGATGGTAAAGTTATTTTAAAATAAATGTTAGATATTAAAAGAGTGTCTTTAGTTAAAATATGTGTGTGATTACCAGCATAAAGTTATTGTATAACATTTTATTTACTTGGTTTTAAAGCTACAGAAAAGTTAACCTTGTTATTTCACTAATACTGTAAAGCTATTCAAACAACTGTTTGCTAATAGGCATTTTCAAAATCTGAAATTACGTACTAAATCAATGATAGTGTTGGAGATGTCAAATTAAAAACTACACTTCATAATGGCATCGTCGGAAATTTAGGTAATGATATTGCTGACCTTAAATCGATCAGTTTCTGAAGACTAAGAATTTATATGGCACTAGTTTTGTGAGATTGGCTTACTTATTGACAAATATTTACATTATTTGAATACAATATTCCTGAGTACAGAATTCTTGGTAATAACTTCGTACATCAGGGTTAAGCAGGAGCATAAATGTTTTATTTCATACAGTGAAACCCTCAGAAACTTAATTAAATCATCGGGATTATTAAACATGAGCTCATTAGTGATGAGTTATATTTAACTTCGGTAACGAAAAAAATACCTAGGTCACATGTTGCAAATACACGTACGTTTACGAAATTTAACGTAGAATTCTTTTAAATAATGCCGAGTATTTTGTTTTGTGTTTTCCACTGCATTTCTGGACGCGAATCACACGTAGTTTCCACACCCGCCGCCAGAATTCGCTGCCGCAAGCTATGTAGACTATCGAATCATTTTATTAGCAGGCTGAAGTTTTAAACTGCCTTAATAATGAAACGGCTTTCGGTAAATAATTTCTACAGTGAATTTTTATTAAATGCTGACCGACATGTAAAATTCACTAAACAGTTAATACAATAATTTTTTTTCCCTTTGTCTTTGTGAACTTTGGTTCGCGCCATCCGCCTGTAAGTCTTTCCAAATTTTTTGGTTCCTTTTTAATTTATATCATTTTTTGACGTGACAAAGTTTAATAAATTGATGAACGCCGGCTGCACGCACGAAAACGTGTCCCGTAACGCACATTGTCACGTTACGTTGTGTCCCGTTAAGCTCATTGTACGCTTGCGCCGCATCTATCTCTCTTCCATTCGATTGGGACAACCATCGATTTGACTTTTTCGAGGTACATTAAACTTGAAACACTCCCATTCGTTTCCTACGTTTCCTATCATCGTCCTATCCTTAACGGAATAACACAGATTGGAAGAAGTTGAATAGCAAACATGTATAAAAGTTATAGTTAAAATAATCTCTTCGTTAAAGTAATAAAAATATTTGAATTAATGAGTGCAAATAAAAGTAAATTTATCAATTAAATTGTAGATTTCATTTCACTCCTTCTTTGTATCAATACCAAATAGTGATAATTCAATAAAAATGATTCAATTTTATTCATAAAAGTATGCAATCATTTCATCAATGTTGTCGCGTTAAACTATCTTCCGTAAACAGACTTTACAGACAACCAATTTTTTTTTTTATAGATGGAGGGCGCTAACTTGGTTCTTCAACTGACTGTACCAATCCTGCTCACGCGATCGATTCTCGAGCTCTCGATTTCTCGTGAAGTAATAAGACCTGCTTCAATGAGATTTATCTGCAGCTGAGAGAGCAAAAAAGGGATTTCGTGATCGTCCATGGATTTGTAGATACTCTTCGGTTTGCATCAGTGTCACATACGGGAATTGCACACGTTCACAGACCGTTAAAAAAAATTATATTTTTTAAATTAATTGCTATCAGAACTTTACACAAACGTAGAAAGTTATTTAAGTTTAACAAAATTAGAAAATTAAGATGAAAATATAACCCAAACTTTTAATATGTTTTGTACTTTTTTTATGAAGATATAACCAAACATAAAAAGTGAAATGGAAAATTTGGGTGAAATTTCTGGCCTGAAATAAGTTGAAATAAATATACGTCACTACTCTGAAGAAAATTAATGAACATTTGCTAACAGTTAACACAACTTGTTACATTAGCATTGACTAAACGACAAAAATGTTTTTCAAGTGAGTACAAAACATCATTTCCAGGCTTTAATTTATAACAAGATCTTTTTTTTTATTTGGTTGGTGTTCCAACATTCATTAGGGTATCTTTACCACTATTATTCTTATGTAATCATTATTCCAGATATTAACAATAATAACAAGTATTCTTAAATAAATTAAAACTACAACATGTTTTGACATATTTCGCTTTCATGATGTGTATTTTTAAACAGTGTTTTTAAAGTGTTTAATTTACTGAATACTTTAATCTAGTAACCCTTAATGCCGTTTGGTTGTTTGCTACCCTTCTTCGAACGTTAAATCCATCGTATTAGCTCATTTTCAAAGCATTCCCCAGTTGTTTCCCCCCATCTTCCTTCTCGCTGTTTTAGTTGTCCAACGGCCACGACTTGGCAACACTGCGGCCGTGACGTGCGGTGGGAGACTTGGCATCACTGTCAGTCGCAGGCGCCTCGTTGAAGGAAGGGGAGGGGGAGGCGGTTGGTTGGTGAAAGGTGAAAAAAGGGTGGGGAAGGGGAAAGGGAGGGGTGCTCTTTGACGCCGGCTAGCGCTAAACCACAGGCTACCAACGCCCGGACAAACTTTCTCCCTTCCAAGCCACGCTCGTTCAGGGGCCATGATGAAGGCAAAGCTTGAAGGGAGGAGGAGGGGGGGGGAAGACATAGTTGCCAAACCTATCCACGTGACGGGGAGCTGTCATAACTTAAGAACACACAATATAGAATTTTTGAATTTAGGACGTTTCTAGGTTATGTGGTTCGGCGTTGATGTGTTCCTAAGTTATGACGGTTATAAGTTGCGTGTTTCTAAGTTATGACAGTTATAATTAAGGATTTTATAATTAACGACGTTTCTATGTTGTGTGTTTCGGGGTTATGTGTTTCTAAGTTGTGATCGTTCTAGCTTTTGATGGCTCTAAATGAGGTGAATTTTTTTTTCGTGAATTATAAGTTATGACGGTTCTAAGTGGTGTGTTTCTAAGTTATATGCGGATCCCGCGTGACGACACAGCTCATGCATCACATGTAGGCGTTGCCTGTGCAATGGGGAGTCCGTTCCACGGTTAAAAGCACTCTGTTTAACAATTAGGAAAACAAACGATAGCTGTGAAAAAAGCGCAATAATATAGACCAAAGTTTGTTAAATAGCTTGAAAGGAACACGCTAGGAAGAATCGTACAAGTGCGATCGTGAAGTGAATATTAAAAAAAGAATACCAACAACACATCAGCAAGAAAATAACGTTAACCGTCAATGTAACTACAGTCAAAGTTTTGCTATCCACATAAGGTTACTTTGACTTAAATTTTTTAACACGGCAAAGATTGCGTATAGCCTGTCTCAAAGTTATTACCTACGCGGTGTTACAGTGTTCCAAAATAGGTAGTGTAGAAAAGATGCTAATATGTAGGGACCGGGAAAATTCGCGGATTCATTTCGTAATAGGCTGAAATTCAAACATGTGTATAATTCTGCTGGTTCTGCTATTAGCTCGCAGTTTAACTGGAGCTCTCTGGGCCAATGAGAGACTATCGACCAAAGAAGCGTCGAATCACAAGCTACCCAGTGGAGACGACTCACAATTTAGTAACCAATGAACACGCGTGTTTTCTTGAGAAATGCAGAGGATAGTGGAGGCTATCCTAGAGGTCATTGAATCCGCGAATTTTTTTTTTGTCCCTACTAATATGGCGTTTGATTGGTTCACACGACCTATGACGTCAGGTGCTGGTGAACCAGTCGCGCTGAGAAGACCGGGAAGCCTAAGATGCACATCAAGTTCTGTCCCTGCCCGAACACGCCCGAATATTCACCTTCGGTCAACCTCGGGTTTGTTTATAAATATTTATATTTCTCTGTTTATTTTAATGTAGCTATACTAACCTAACTAACCGTCCATAGTGGTTTAAAGTGTTTTAATGTAGCTAACCTAATCGACCACTTTCAATATTTGAATTCATTTTTCCTGCGCAAAAATGAAACAAATCCCGAGGTTGGCCGAAGGTGAATATTCTGGGGTGTTCGGGCAGGGACAGAACTTGATGTGCATCTTAGGCTTCTCGAGAAGACCAGTGTCACCAGAGATGGCGAACTTGACTCAAAGAGATCAGACAACGGCGCCATTTTAATTTGAAGTCGTCATCAATATTAGCCAATAAGAAGCATGGCGAGTGCGAACAAAGTTAAAGCTAGCGGGAAAATAATTATGCCCAAACAAACATTTTAATTTTAAATATTTTAAATTTTGGGTTTGGGTACCACTGTGTTGAATTTTTTCCCCGTTATGTTGATTTGAAAAGAAAACCTAAGTACCAGAATTTTTAAAATAAAAATTATAAAAGTGTTTACGCATGGAAATAAACAGGTTTTCAAGGTTAAGTATCGAAATTTCACTAATAACGTGTTTCATTGAATCTCTATTTTGTATAAAACTGTCGAGTGGAGCCGAGGAATATATACAGTGCTGCCCTCTATGATTCATTGAAGTGAACCACGTGCAACAGACACGTGAAATGTGGCTCGCTGTTACGGCAAACGAAGCAACAGACATCAAGGAAGGACACATAAGACAGACGCACCGAATTCAAATATGCGCACTATTGTTGTCTCCTGTAACTTTGCTAAGGTTTTGTTTCCAGACCCAAGTTCTTCAGCAAGAAATGTTTGCTTTTTTTTTTTTGACGTGATAACGTCTTACAAATCGATGAACGCCGGCTGCAAGCACGGAAAATTGTCACGTTTCGCCTGAGCCGAGCGTGCAAGAACCGGCCAACCACCGTGCGAGAAAATCTTCTATAATATCAAACAGGTTAAGGCGGGCTTTTTAACTAATTGTGCGTATTATATTTAAACAAATTATTTAAATTAAATTTGCAAAAACTGAAAATAATATTTGAAAATTTAAAAGTATGCAATTTTTCATCGATGTTTTCTTATGACATTATAATTGAATTAGGAGTTCCTTATATAAAGTAGGTGAGAACTAAAGAATAATTTTTGAAAGTTCATCCCCTAAAGGGTGTTATATAGGGGATGAAAATTTGGGAAATTCCATCGGGCGAACGGCTAGTATTTAATATTTCTAGAAGCATTCTGTAAAATTTAATTATTCTTTGAAAGAATACTTTTTTTTCATGTTGTTATTTGCAAAGAAAGTTTTGTAAACAATATGTTTGTTCCAAGAAACATTCTTATAAACTTTTTTTTCATAAATTCGCCTTAGTAAGCACTAAATGCCATGACAAAGAAAATGTTTGAAAACTGAATTTTGAGAGTGGTTGATGAGCTAGCAACTTTAAAGTGGTGTGAATGTGTTCAATCATTCCGTTATAGAAAATTCAGAAAGTAATTTATAACATGCGCGTGGAACAACGCATTCTTATCGCATATTTATTTATTGGTAGGGGCAGGAAATTTTCGCGAAAAAATCTGAACGCCTACTAGACTGCAACAAGGTATACCCACGCCCAGCGGTTTCTTCCTTGTGATTGGCGGCCGTCTGCGAGAGAAGTCGTTGCCTTGTTTGACCGAGCCACTCAGGACGAGTTTCCTTCCACACTGAATTAGTGTGATTGGTTGTTGTAACAATCGACATGCACCTCAAAATAACTCACCCAATCACGAAACACAGACGATGCTAGAGTGTTTTAACTTCCAGCTACTCTCGGGATCTTTCACGAAATTTTCATGGCCCTACTTATTGGTCTTACACTTTTGGTGGAACTTGAACAGTTACAAAGGAATGCCTGTTAATATATTAAGTGCGATGCATGTAGTAACAAATGTGTGCATCTTACTGAAACACGTTAACTATAGGAATGAAAGGTGAACTTAATATTACTTCATGAAATTTAACTATCATACTTATTTTCATCAAAATTTATCGAATAGTGTGTGCCAGATGATGTGGCATATTAACTGACATTCAGGGGGGGAAAAACTTAACAAAATAATTTTTTACCTTTACGTTGATTCTTACTACAAAATCTACTAGTATTTTAAAAATTTATTCCATGTACAGACAAATGAAGAAGACCATGGAAATTGCATACACTGTATTATAGCTTTTTGTAGATTTCAGTTGATTTTTAAACTCTGAAGATGCCTGATGCAAGTTAAGAAAGAAACTTTATATATATATATATATATATATATATATATATATCCTCGACACGGCTCAGCATCAAAAATCAGTATTCGTTCGCGATCATCTAATTTCATACAACCTGATCCGTTCCAACGTTTACGTAATCCAGTGAGTCCTATACGCACACTCGTCGCTGTGAAAAAGGAATGCAAAAAATACGCCCCTCAGAACGTTTCGTACAAAAGCAGTGCATGCGCCCATCCGCAAACATTTCGCATGCAATCGCTCTGAAGCATATAAATGAATAGCATGCGAGCAAGCAACCAACCAACCAGCGCTCACAGCAGAAACAAAAGGGTTGTTTGCACGGTTTGCTTGCCGTTCTTTTCCTGTTTGTATTCCGACGATAGCTCGCCGATATTCAACCCTCAACAGCGTAGTGCTATTATTTGCTACATACAGTTAACACGGAAAGTTAAAACCATCAGTAGACTTAGTATACAGTACCTGTAATTTTGTAGTAAAATTGTGGTACAAATTAATGAAGGATTTTAATTTTTCATAATATGTAACTTGCCTACTTGTTTGTTAAAAATTTAAAAAAAAAATCCTAATTAGTGGTAGAATTCTACAAAAAGATATTAAGAGTTCTAGAAAATCTTTACTACAGTAAAAGTTAAAAAAAAATTCAAAAAAATTTTTTTTAAACATTGTGATTTTTATCTTTTATATATTTGGACAAACTCGTATCTAGTAAAAAAAAAGTACCTTCCACAATAATACGGTGGTTGGTTTTAAAAATTATTATTAGTAAAGAAATCCCATTTAAATGTAGTTAAGTTCAGAAAAAAAATTCATCGCCTCTGTTCATATATTTTTGTTTTATAAAATTTTATCTTGTCACGTGGGCTGACATATAATTTAGATTTCGTTTAATTTTATCATTATTAAAATTATTATTCGAGCAGGTGTTGGTAATTATCTTAACTTGTGCGACTTTTTGTACACCCATTGTATTACACTAGGTGTTGAAAACAATAGTAGCAGGAATAGATGTTAAGTAGTATTTATAACGAGAAAAGAAAATATCTTTACACGGTTAATGAGACTAAGTCGTACGTGACATACAAAAGTGATTTTTTTAAAAGGCTTATTGGAATTATGGAGTCATTAACTCAAGTCCAATACCAAGATTAGATATTACAAAAGAACGAGATGCGTAATAGTATTCAAAGATTTCTTATAAATACGCATAAATGTTTAGATTCTTAAATGCTTTATTATATAAAAACACGCGCGTATCCGAATGCTACGTTTCAGTCAAAATTTCAAAGCAAGAGGTTAAGTACTTTTGGAGGAGTTAGATTTTGAACAAACGAAAATTTTCATTTTTACTGACATAGATATACAGTTGTACCCGTCCAAGCGTTTCTGTGGTACAGTTAGGTTCAATATTTAAGAAAACAAAGAGAAAGCACACATTTATCATATGTTTAGTTTCACAATTTTTGAAAAGAAACTTCTTTGGGCGCGATGAGAGTAAAATTTCTATTATTATTTCAGGTTCGAATTTTAATTGTACGTTTTCAAAAAAAAAAATTTTTTTAAACGTGTCTTAATAACATTTAATATTTGACGTAACAGGGCTCATGTATATGTACATATTTATCTCACAAATCATGACTTTTCTCGCGCGTAATATTGAACAAATGAACGTCGACTTGGTGCCGACAAAACTTACCACTAGGGCCATGCGCTTTTCACGAAAATATTTCCAGACCATTTGTGTGTGTGAAAATCTTGTATTATTTTCTGTGTTTCGTGGTTGGCTGGGTTTATCTCAGGTGCATGTCTACTGCCGGCGCAACCAATCACAGCCATCCAAGGAGGAAGCAAGCGGGTCCTGAATGGCCCGGCCAGACAGGGCGATGGCTTCTCTTGCGGGCGGCAGCCAATCACAAGGAAACAATCACTAGTGCGGGCATACCGATTAGCAGTCTGACGCGCGATCACATTTCTTTGCTAAAAGTACCCTCTGCTATTAACTGAATCGGCACATGTTAAAAAGGGCCTCAGTCTAAGAAACCCAGTTTTGAGATAAGCGAATAAATCTGTCTCTAAGCAACGCTTTTAGCATACGTTAAGAATTTCCCTAGTTGATATTAGCTAACCCACGCGTGAGACTCAATACCTGTTAGCATAGACAGTTTAAGCTATCCTACAACATGCGATTTTCATGCTTTTTGTGACCGAGACCCTTTTTGCATGTGCCGATTCCACATACGTGGTAGGTTACCCGCGTAGCATCCATGTCTTGCGGTTTGCCTGTTAACCCCTGAAACCTCCAAGGGTGAATATAAATGAGTTCTAGATTTGGACTTTCTCCGTAATATCAGCAAACGTAACAAGTTAACATACTCTTCTAACACCATTTTTTTAATTAATTTAACAAAGAGGTGTTTCGTTAAAAATTCTCCCAATTCTCCAAATTCTTTATTTTACGGATGTCTTTGCGGATTCGCCTACTTCTAACGTGATCTCAAAAGAATCTTCTTAGATGGTCTACGAAACCTTTACAATTTTTCTAAGTGCACTCGCTTTACTTCTACGACCACACTGTCAGAAATTACAGTAAATGTACGGACATTTCAACGAAGAAGTTGCCTGTTTCAGACAGTTGAATATTTGTAAAAACGACACCGTGCTTCTCTGTAAACAAGGTAAACAGGCAAAAATGTAAGTTGGTGTTGACTTAACAATATTTTGAATGTTTCTGTGATATACAAAGAAAAAATTCTTGTTGATTCGTACTCAATGTAAGAACAATCATTACCTGTTAATTTACGAAGGATAACGAATATTCCTTAATAATTTGTAATTAGCGTTCTTCGTGAAATTAAACATTTTTAACAGCGCAAACTGATATTGTTTACAAAGGAGCACAGCACTGGAGATCTGTAACCAAGAAGCCCACTTAAAATTCTATGTTGAAAATAAGGTAAGTTTTGTTTTAATTTTAACCTGCGCTCATGAAATAAAAAAAAAAATTCTAACATTAAAACGCGATATTTCCCTTTGTTTCGTTTCGTCGCAAAGCTATTTAATTTTTTTTCCGTTGATGTTGTTGTTGTTGTTGTTGTTGTTGTTGTTGTGTTTGCCGCCTTCTCTCCAGATATTCCTGTTTGAAACCGCGTTCCGCGGGGCACAAAGGGTTGGTAGGCCTGGTTACTCTGACGCACGCCGTTTCATCGGCATTGCCAACGTTTAGGGAAAGGAATTACAATGGGGCGCGGGACCGGAACGACATCATTAACGGAGATGCTTCAACCCGCGGGGGGGAACATAAAGAGGTTTTGTGGGAAATCGCATTCCTATTGGTCCAACGCTCGGCACTCATTCGTCCCTTCCTACCCCCCAAACTCCCCCACACCCCATCTTTTGCCAATGCAAATTCCCTACCCCTCGCCCCGTCTGCAAAGAAACTTGACCAGCCAATTGAACGCGCTGAAAACTGCCCCATTGCACACACGCTCAGAACAGCCAGAAACGGTTAACGTTAATCACACGAGACATTATATATATATATATATATTCGCATGACGTGCAAGCAGAAATGACGAGACGGTTTTTTTTGCGATAGAGATCAGGACCCCTCTGAGAAAATATGCCGCTCCCTGATGAAAATTAAGCCTCTCTGAGGAAAATTTCCCCTCTCTGAGAAAATTTGGCAATTCTGGATAGTCTTAGGAGAAATGGGAATTCTTTCCTTTAAAATGGGAAATTTTATCATGAAATATTCAAATGTTTTTAGTAATTTTGAGTATTTTTTGAGTCTTTTTGAGGTATTTTTTTTTAGGAAATTTTGGAACCAATATGGCCGCCGTGATGTCACAATCCAAGATGGCGGTCAGCACAGCACACCACAGCCTGAAACCTTTGCCAGGAGCCCCCTCGTTATACTACTCTGGGAGCGATAATTATTAACATCCTCACTGAATCTCTATTAAGCAAAGCTATTTGCTAAGGTGGCTTGATACGAAGCTAAACCAACAAGGGTTTCTGTTTTTATATTAAAATTCTCTGCTATCTATATTCATTTTTGAAATTTAATACATAGCAAAATAATCGTGGGAAGAAAATAACTTTATGCGAAATATAACTTTCTACAAAAAAATGCATCTAATAGAATATCTTGTATTTGAACAGTTTAATTTCAATTTTTGGTTCAGCGTAAGTAACTATTTTTCTTTATGCCAGATATTAAATTAATCATGTTTTTTGATAACATTTAAAGTTTTTTCCATCTTAAGATGGACCGGCTTAATCCTCCAAACTGAGAATGCCTTCGAATATCTAGTAGGTATTTGGAAATATTTTAGGTTCAAGGAAAAACTGGTTCTAAGCAAAATAGTTGAGGAACTGTAGTAAACCCAAAAATTCCAACCCTTATAACTTTATGTTTTATGGATATTTGTGTTATTTTTTCTTTGCACATATTATTTATGTTTTGTAATAAATATTTCTTACTTTTAATTAGATATTTTGTAAATAACAATTTACGTATTTATTGGTTCAAAAGCGTATTTCGTATAGCAAGAATTTAAAGTTTTAAATATTTCAACAAAACATTTAAAATTATAATGTTTTTATTTCTTATAACTATTATTTTCTTCTTGAAACTAGAGATCTACATTTGAATTTTAGGGATAGATTCTAGTTTGTATTTGTGATTTTATTTGAGGTTCATAGTTGAGAAAATTCGGATAGTAACCACTACTAGCTTTGTTTAATTTAATTTTTATTTCACGTGAAATCATAGCAGCCTGCTTTCAGAAGTAGCATGTTTTTTTATTATCAGCTAAGTTTATTAAAAAAAAATTATTAAATTCTCGTAAAGTATTTTTTGTAATGTTGAATGTGTTCACGTTTAACATTCACGAGAAATAAAAAAAAAATAAAAAATTTTCCCCTCCGTGGCCTGACGGTCAGCAGCCTAGCGGTGGTATTAAAACAAAAAAAAAGGTTGTCTGTAGCATTTACGTGTGTTCGTCTGGAGTTTCTACAGCGAATTTCGCGTGTTTATCCAGAAGGTAGCTCCAGGGGTGGGTGGGAAAGGGTGGCGAATTAGCATGCCGGTCGTTGGTGGGAAAAGGTGGGAGTTAGAATGTTTGAAACGAGGGATTGGGCGGCGCTTTAAAACACGAGGGTTTCATCGCTGCGTTCCCGGAGGGGTTTTTTTTTTTTTTTTGCCCTGTCTGTACCAACACCCTTCCCCTCCACACGCTAAGTGGTGTTTGTCTGGTTCAGACGGAGTCAAGGGGAACTTAGAAACCTAACATGCATGCACTTCACACGAGTCAAACGTCTGTAAGTTCCAAGTTATGCATTCACTTGATGTAGGCTTTTTGACATACGCCATTGCTAAGCAATGGCGTATGTCCAAAAGCCTACATCAAGTCATGCACTCCCATTGCACAAATCTTTCAAAGATAATATCATGCATTCAGTATTTTTTTTGTAAAAGTATTAATGTTGTTTGGTTATGTTTAGAATTAATAAAAAGAGAACATGATTGTTAGAGTATTAAAAATTTTCAAAAATATTTTGTTTGAAACTGTAGGTTTTTTCACATCTAGGTGATCGTAACTTAAATTAAGGATTGATTATGCTACTTCAGTTACAAAACCAATACGTAAAGGTGTTTTAAAGATACTTAAACTTCCGCAAAACATAAGGTGTTTTACTTCTGTTTTCGCTATGCTACGTATGTAAAGATGATCGTATAACTAAAATTAAATTTTATTGTGTTAGGTTCGCAATATTTGACTATCTCACATTTTTTTTTTAGTAACTTTGTGTAATTTCTAGCTTTTTAAAATTATAACTTAAAATTTTCCTGATCGGTCTGTTTGTACCTGAGGACGGGAAAAGATATTAGTTCCCGAAACGTCGCAACTGTTGTCTTTGGAAGCCAAATGTGTTCATCTGTTCTGTCATCGTTGTGTTCAGAATACCTGTTTTGTCACATCGCTAAGTTCACCTATGCATCTCTGTGTTGTTCTGTTGTCCAAATTGTCTGTTTAATATTATCGTACTGGTCCCTTGTTTGCCGCTGACTTTTTTCCTACGTCGCTTGTTGTCTTTATTTTTTTGTTCTTGTTGTTACTGTCTCGCCAGTGTTAGCCCGCTGTGTCCATCTGTGCTGTAATTAATCTTTGACTAGTTCCACCACGGAAATATCTGTGCTGTTTATGTTTTTAATTTTTTGACTTTGGTTTATTTTTTTGGCTTGTTTCCTATGTGTTTGCATTTTCATATTTTTTTTTATCCGAAATTGAGTTTTCTTATGACAAACAGTGCGACCGACGGTGGAGTGTGTCCAAAAGAAAAAAACGTAATTAATCAATCTTACCCACTTCTAGAACAATTCAAAGAACGAAGATTTACGCATAGGTATACAATTCTGTAGTGTATTTAACATAGCTTGAACCGGACTGAAGTAAAAAAACTTTTGTTGGTGAAGTGCGACAGGAAACGTTTTGAAAGAAGTGCTTTTTCCCAAGCAGAATTTGTATATTTTACCGTAGAAGGATTGGTGTTGGATTTTTTTTTCGCCCTTCCCTTTCCAACCTTAAGGGCTGACAGATTGCAAACGAGGTAGAGCCAGCTAGCAACAGAAGAGTGTCAGAGTTCGGAGTCGTTACTCTACGTAAAGGTTTTCGGGGTGTGGGGCGGGGGGGGGGGGAGGTGCGGGGGAGAAGTTTCTCGCCTGCCGATTGCGTGTTCCCGTTCGGTGAAAAGGCGCTGGTGGAAGGGGAGACGTGTCATCGTTAATCCTGGTGGGTGGTTGGTTGGTTGGTTGAAGGGGGTCTTCATCTACGCGTCTGACTCCCTTCCTTCCTCCCCTGTCCACTGCTTTTCAAATCCCTTCAACACCTCCATCAACCTCTCGGTAGGATTCCGTTACCCCGCGAGGCAGACACTATCAAATTGCAAAACCTCCTCCCCCTCACACCAAAGTAGTGGGAGCGCGCGGGTTCTAGCGCAGTAACCTTGGCTTCCCCGCTCCCCCCTAGCCCGTATCCCCACTCCTCTTCGTCACTCCGCTCCCACTACTCTCTCTCTGTCAGTCCTCCCCTCCCCCCTCCCTCCGCCAACCTTCCCAATACATACCCTGGCGCGCCAGGCCTTCCCAGATCCAATTTGCCCCGTGAGTACTCTCTCTCTCTCTAGCGCGCGTCAGCATACGACACGCAGATGGTTCTGGCTAATTTCCTGTGCCTTATCGCGACTGCCTACACCCTCCTTTCCCCTCCCGAGTGCGGGTCCGTGCCGACAGGAACATCCGCGCTTAATCATGTCCGTGGAACTAACTTAACACCTCCGAAGACCGCCCTCGAAAACTCTTTTTCGAGTTGAACGTCGAATCCCAAACCGCTTTAAATGTAAACTAACGTGATTAGCTTTGATTGTGACCTTTTTTTTCAAATGCTAATATCACATTTAACACCACCAAAAAAAAAAAAGAAGGAAGAGATGCAATTTTAACATTTTTATGGTTCGCGTTCGGTAGCCCGTTTTGCCAAGCAGAGAATAAGGTACCTTAATCTGATAGTTTATTTAAATTAAAATATAATTCACAAAAAAGGTACTAGTAAATAAAAAAGTGGAGTAGTTGTTGTTGGATGACCCGAGTGAATTTTTCTTGTCTCCAGGATCAAAAGAAGCACTTGAACACAGAAAATGGCAGTGCATTCATTTCTGCATGGATACTACATGAATCTGCTTTTCGTCCATATGATAGTCTGTGCCACGTTTGTTGGACAATTAGAACATTGCTTTAAATGGTTTTTTTGCAGTGTGAAAACAGCTTTAAGGGGCTGTATTTAATGGAAGTTACTATGTCCAACGATGGAAATTTTACCGACTTTTCGGTCGACATTGCAGTCGCCATCATCAGGGAGCAGTTGCCTACTGAGGTAACCTACAGTAGGTAACTGCTCCCTGATGATGGCGACTGTAATGTCGACCGAAAGGTCGGTGAATTTATCGCCAAGGACACGGCTACAACCCAGAAGCCAAGCTACTTCAGACAATGGCCGTGAAAGCCTGCCAAAATTATTGATAAAAATTTTAATTTATTACTTATTGACGATTGATAGGTTAGGTCAATACTAGAATCCACTAGGTTTAGCTGTGTTTTTTGTCTCTTTTCAACTGTTGTGTTGAGTTTTTTTTTTTTTTGGGTTCGGAATTTTTGTGCTGTCATCATTTGTGGGGGTTTTTTCGTTCTGTTAGTCCATTTCTTTGTTTTTTCCTTGTTTGTTGACCATATTCCTGTTGTGGAATATTGTGTGGTGTTAAATCCTGACAACAGCAATTTTTGCTTAATTTGTGTTTTTTTGTAGTTTTCTTCTGCAGACATACATGTGCTAAGCAATGGCGTATGTCCAAAAGCCTACATCAAGACTAGGTTTTGGGTAGTGTAATATAGCGATGGTGAGGTACAAAGCGACTAACTATGTGACAGCATGCCATATCCTCAAAATCCTTAACTTCATGCCAGAACTTAAAAAAAGAGCTATTAACAAGTTAGCCGTCACATCCTCATAACAAATTACAAAAGACGCAGTTTAAAGTATAATTAGGTTTTGATTTTAAAAACCTCTATTTAATATCTATAGTAATTATGAATAAATAAAAATAACTAAACTACAATAACAAGCATTTAAAACACTTAATATATGGGTTGTCACATGATAAGTGGTTGTAACTGTAGATAAAGCAGCATTTTTTAATACATTAATTGTATATGATCTCATATTTTGTAAATAATGCTTTAATATTAACATAGGTTTCAACTAACTTTCATAAAGTCCATAAAAAATATGGACTTGACATATCTGCTCGAAATGTGTCTATCCGAGATAATTTTTAATGAATCGCCAGAACTGTCTGTTCATCTCGAAGTTCACAATGATCGTGCTCAAACAACGACAGTGCAACAGAAAATATGGTCGAACCAACATTGCTTACATGAGCAGAAATCATCTGTTAGCTGTCTTCACATCTCGAACATTATTGGTTCGCTTCGGCCACTAATTTTTAAGACCATTTGTGTGTTAAGTATTTACTGTTGGTTAACATGTTGATATGGTGTGTATGTTCAACATAAGAGAGTCACCCTTATTCATCATATTATGCATTGTAATGTTTAGCTTTTTGAAGAATTAAATCGCTATAAGTCAAAAAGTCTAGCAATGTCAGGTCATGTCAGTCTCAGTGGTTTAGAAGTTATGGTACCTGATATTTTCTACTTAAATTATTGTGAGTTCGTGTCCTACCATATCAATAAACATATAATAATAAAAGAGAATTTGTCTGTCTGAATGTTCGCTCAGTGTGTAGATGGTGGGCCTAAAACCGTGAAATTTGGTGCATGTATTAGGAGTCCGTGTGCACCTCGAAGCAATTGTTTCAAAATTTTTATTCGGTTTTTTAATTTTTTGTATTGATTTTCGATCGAACCACATTTGCCCGATAAACTCCTTGTCAACGGCCGTTGTATTTTTATGCGTCATTCAACTCCGGCAATGGCTGTAACATTGTTGATGCTATATTCACTCTCGGATCTTAATTCTGTCTTTCTATAATTATGGTATTTTCCATTATATTGGCACAATATTGGTAAAATAAATGTGAATTTTAAGGCATTAAAAAACTGTTGACTCATGAAGTAGTGTATATTTATTTCAGTTCTCTTAGTCATAAATATTTATTTTCGTAAGTTTATCTTCAGAATTTGATGTAGATCTTTTTTTTTTCCTTGATTCGAGGCGTGCCATAAGATGAGGCATATACAATGAGCAGTGTGAAACTAATCTGCCTGTAGACTGCCATAGCTAGTGTTTTATCTAATATGTTTCTAAGCCTTCCTCGAATAAAACTTTCCTGTTTTCTGCACACAGGTCAAACATTGGCTTGCGATTTTCCGAAAGAACTATTGAGTTCAGCAGACGAAAACAGGCCATAGCTTATAGTCCATACTTCAGAACACACACATAGTTTCGTTTCATATTGTTTGATATTAAGTAGGAATTTGACACACGAGATGTCAAAATGAACTAATCATGAAAGCTCATATTGTAACATCAGAAACACATTTTAAACTTGGGGACCACGAATTATTTACTTCTCTGCTTAGAATCTTGGTCCCTCTCCATCATTAACCAACAGCTTGACACATAAGATGTTTTAATTGAACTGATTATGACAACACATATTGCAACATCAGAAACACATTTCAAAATTGGAGACCACGAATTGTTTACTTCTCTGCTTAGAATCGTGGTCTCTCTCCAGCATTAGCCAACAGCTTGACACACGAGATGTTTAGCTGAACTAATTATGAAAGCACATATTGTAACATCAGAAGCACATTTTAAACTTGGAGACCACGAATTATTTACTTCTCTGCTTAGAATCTTGGTCTCTCTCCAGCATTAGTCAACAGCTTGACAAATGGGACGTTTTAAATTGAACTGATTATGAAAACACATATTGCAACATCAGAAACACATTTCAAAATTGGAGACCACGAATTGTTTACTTCTCTGCTTAGAATCGTGGTCTCTCTCCAGCATTAGCCAACAGCTTGACACACGAGATGTTTAGCTGAACTAATTATGAAAGCACATATTGTAACATCAGAAACACATTTTAAACTTGGAGACCACGAATTATTTACTTCTCTGCTTAGAATATTGGTCCCTCTACAGCATTGGCCAACAGCTTGACACAGGAGACGTTTTAATTGAACTGATTAAGAAAAGACATATTGTAGCACCAGGAACACGTTTCAAACTTGGGGACCGCGAATAATTTACTTCTCTGCCTAACAGTCTTGGTCCCTCTCCAGCATTAGCCAAGCAGCCTTGCTCCGGCGGTCGGACTCTTCGACGTGCCGTAAGTCGGGTCCTGCGACCCGAGCATCCTGCCGGGGGGGAACCCGGATGCAAATGAATTCGGTCGCACCCCCGCGAGGGTGTCAGCCAGGGGGTTGCGGGTTGAGCCGTGTTAAGCGCCTCGGTCAAGATACAGACCCGGGACGGGAAGGGGGGTATAGCAGATAGAGACAGCGCGACTTTCCAGCGCCCGACACTGGCTGTGACATGCCGAACCCTTGCCATTGGAGGAGGGTCCCCCCTTGCTGCATATTCATGCGACACGCCTGGGAACCGGCTCAAACAACCCCTCCACCACCACCACCCCCCCACCATCACACCCATTTCATTTCACCACCTTCCCCCCCACCACCGAACCCCCCTTCCCTAAGAGCTGCTCCCGAGGACTGCTCCGAAACACGGGGCCCAAACCTCTCTCGCCCTCTTGGGTGGCTACGACTGGTTGACGTATCCCCCAACAGACGCAGCGCCTCCTAGCAGAGCACCAGGAAGTGAACAACCGTGGAGGCTAATTCAGAACTCCAGCACAAGTCCCCCGACGAACGGGGCCCTGGGCCCTAAGAAACGGTCCCGAGACTATTTATCCCAGCACCACTCCCGAGAAGGTCTCGCCCTGTTCCAACAAGAAGTTAAGGGCAGGCTCGAGGTAGAAAAAAGAACAATTCGACACGTCGCACCATATCTCTGGAATCTATTGTAAGATTATCAACTCAAGGGTAGAACCCAGAAAGATAATGAAACTGTGTAAATTTACTACTATGGGGGAAAAAAACTTCTAGCTTTTAGAGATTTAAAGATAATTTCTATTAGTTTAAGAGCCAGAAAAAGCTCAGGTTATAATTGAAAGAGAAATGGAAACTAAAAATTTAAATGGTTCGGTTCCGAATCACACTCTAAATAAATAGGACGAATAAATAAATAAAATAAATTTATACAGTAATAATGCTAACTTAACGGTGTTATTTGAGGTTAAAATATATACTAAATACACACAAATAAACTATTGTAGCATCATATTAATGGATATTACAGGAAAAGGTGATCAAATATTCACAGATTAAGATAATTTATTTCTGCACTTTCTAATATTGTCTTTTACACAAAATCGAATAAAAAAAAAAACAATTTCTATAAAGTTCATAGTCAACTATCCAAAACTTAACATAAGTATTAATATGTGTCGAAAGCGAACATAGGCTAAATAACTGTATGCAACGCTGGTGAGATATACTAATGATCGAAATTCCAAAGGAAAATCGCGTGAAGTTAGTAATTTGTGTGACAATGCGTTTTTTATTTTTAATGATTTTAGGTACAGTTCGAATATAAATCACCATTTGGTGATTGTTTTAATAGTGGTACTGTAAATATGTAGTTTTTTGGTGAAAAGAAACTCGTGATTAATTTCTTCCAGATGGGAATCTTTCCAACAGCCAACAGGTACGATTCAATGTAATTAGACTCAACGTGTGTTTGGCTTGAACACAAACTTCCAACTTGGACTATTACAAATCTCGCTTGATGCTTCACATTTTTTTTGAATAAGTAACGAGTTTATAGTTTAATAGAAAACGATATTTTGAAACCGAATCTGCAATAAAAATAAAAACCATCTGAGCTGTGGAAAATTTCCTGACGTTGCACATCAAATTGTCTTGTGTCGCTCTCAACCTAAGCTACCAACTTAAAAACTAATTACGAAATAAAATAAAACAAACAGAATGAAATACAAAATACCTTCTATAAATGTTAGAATAATGTAAACAGTTTCATTAAAAAACAATCATTATACTATCGAATTGAAATGTGTGGGTTGAAGCATCTATCATACGGATATAACGGTAATTTAACGTCAAATTAGGCGCACATATGCATCATTCTAGAAAAACAACTCAGAAAAGCGTGCGATGCGAATGCAAAAATTTCCAAACAGTCAGGTTTGACACAATTGTGACGTCAGCGCAAAGAATTTCAAAAATTTTTTTCTATTTCCATCGCGTCGTGGCTGTGATTTTAACTCAATTGAGTGTAAGAATTTTGTTTTCTAAAATGGTTGAACTAGTGCATTGGTAGGTACTAAAAAAATTATTACTTTGAAATCATTGTGTTTTAATGGATACACACATCCTTTGACATACTTTGTCGCAAATTAATTTAACGTACTTTAAATGATTCCTGCAATGACGATTTTTTTAATACCATTTTTTTTGGACATACGCCATTGCAGTTTTGTACTGTTCGTTATGGAAAACATTTTAATATGCAAAATAAGAAATGAAAATGAAAACATAAATGCACAGATCAACCGATGTTAAACAGTTGTACCGAACAATGGAATTAAACAGGTATTATGGTCAACACAACGACAACAGCACAGATAAACACATTTAAACTTAAGGTCAAGAATTCCGTGAAAGTAATTTGTTCATGGAAAATTAACAGTACAACACAGTGGATTTACAACGACGAGACAGATTCGACTGGAACATTAAATGCAGACAGACAACAAACATGGACAACGCAGCAAACATATGAACACAACGATAAAACGTGTCTCAGGAAACCTATGTATGTTCGTCGGTGCTTTCGTCGTTGTTTATTTTCATCGTTGTGTTCTATGTTGATGGGTTTTTTTTCAGGATTGATTTCTGCCTTTACTGTTCTTTTTGAAACCATCTCATCGTGTTACCCCAATGGCTTTGTCTGTGCTGTTAATTTTTCATGACAATAATTCCCTCCATGGAATTCTTGTGCTGACTGCTGTTTGAACTGTAGTCTGTTATGCTATGCTATAGTCATTGTGTTGTCAATAATACCAGTTAAGTTTCACCGTGGGGTCCATCCGTCCGACATCAGCTGATTTAAGCTTATTATTTTCGTGTTCGTGTTTTCAATTTTATTTATTATTTTTCATTCTTCGATTTTTTTCCCTCGGTAAACAGTGCAAAACTACAATGACGTATGTCCTGAAACAAATGGTATAATATTACTTTAACTTGCCAAGTTTCGCAAGTACTTCTCATTGGGCAGAAGTTTAAGCCTCACGGACACAAAAAAAAAGGCCAATAAAGGCAATGACACACTTTCATTGCAATTCCGGGGTTGTTGGGGACGAATCTATGTCTAAAGGCTGAGAAACCCATGGGACGTAAATGTGTAACCACAGTTCTGCCATCTGTGGTGGATGGCGAGAAGCAAAGATCACAAAGCTAAAAATTAAAATTTGTAGTACTATTAACTGTTTAATTGATTTCAAGAAGACGGGCAGTATTTTAATAAAATTCCTTGTCAAAAATCATGTCCGAAGCCGGTGTTCAGTATTTTTTTGAAATCTTTTTCGCTTTCATCGGTGCCTTTTCATTATGAAGTATAAACTTTCTGTCTACGAATGGAATTATTCGATAGTCGACGTAGCTGCTCCGGCAGCGAATTCTAGCGGCGGGTGCGGAAACTACGTGTGATTCGCGTCCAGAAATGTAGTTGACAACACAGTTTGCGTGTTATTATGCGGCATTAGTTTTAATATTCCTACGTTAAATATCGTTTTCCGAGTTTCGTTTTATAAATGTGTTTTCAACATGATAACAAGTGAATTTGCTCGTTAACAAGTTTAGATGTTAACGCATCACTGGCGAGGAATAAAAAGACTCGATCAATTTTTTTGACGTGACAACGTCTAATAAATCGATGAACCCCGGCTGCACGCACGAAAAAGTGTCCCGTCACGCACATTGTCCCGTTACGCTGTGTCCCGTTACGCTCATTGTACGCTTGCACCGCATCTATCTCTCTTCCACTCGATTGTAACAACCATCGATTTGACATTTTCGAGGCACATTAAACTTGAAACACTCCCATTCGTTTCCTACTTTTCCTATCATCGTCCTATCCTTAACAGAATAACACAGATTGCAAGAAGTTAAATAGCAAACATGTATGAAAGTTATAGTTAAAATAATCTGTTCGTTAAAGTAATAACCATATTTCAATTAATGAGTGCAAATAAAAGTAAATTTATCAATTAAATTGTAGATTTCATTTCACTCCTTCTTTGTATCCATACAAAATAGTGATAATTCAATAAAAATTATTCAATTTTATTCATAAAAGTATGCAATCATTTCATCAATGTTTCGTTATGACGTTTTCACGTTAAACTATCGTCCGTAAACCGACTTTACAGACAACCAATTTTTTTTTCTTCTTCTTCTTCTTCTTCTTTCGAGGTTCAGACCTCATCAGTATGATCCGGTCCTCGACGTCATAACCTTCGTCCTT
>NC_086345.1:19643680-19688808 GCF_032445375.1 Bacillus rossius redtenbacheri
CGAGTGAATTGAGAAATTACGTTGGAAAGTTCACTGCTTCATTTTGGTGCACTACTGAATCAATAGATTTGTATGTCATTGTTTCACCTTCGATTCTGTTTATAATACTATTGTTCATATCGTGTACGTCAACATTTTTAGACCGCTTGAATGGGCTCTTTCGCTCAACCATGCATGATTTTTGAATTTTGTTTCGATGTTTTGGAATACCTTGTCTACTAATTCCTCTTTGAATCTACGATGTTGCATAAATCAGATGATAAGCTGATTTTTCCTGTTTCTGGATTTGTAGGTACAGTTCCGTTAAAAAACCAACTTCAATTAATTGTCTTGAAAATATGACTGCTGTTGGATCGTTCTGAAGTTTAACTCGCATATTCGTGGGTTAAATGCATTTTTTTTACTGTGCTCCAAAAATTTGAATATTTTTAATTTAAACGTATTTTTATCAATAGAGTCGAAAGAATATACTTTCAAATTAAATAAAGTTTTTTATTCTTTCTTGAAATATATATATATATATATGCTATTATAATTATATATATTATATATACATATTTGTGTAAATTATAGTCGTCAAGGGCACAATGGGTCGAGTAGTCTGATGTGCTTGAACTTCGACAATATGGTACAGCATTGTCGAGCGTGGTCACAACTAAGTTGGGTGACCATGATATTTAGTTATATAAACTTTTTTTTCCGACTTTTCCGGGTGGATTTTCCCAAACTTTTATTTCATATAAACACTCTTCTGTTAAGATGCAATGTTCTGTAAAAATTTCAATCCAAACCATCGTATACTTTCCGAGTTTTGCGGCCAAATACATACGGAAGCTAAATTTATATATATATATATATATATAGATGTATGACGTCGATAAGCTCCGACACCGTTTGACCGATCGACGTGACGTTGATGGTTGGCACATCGAAGTGTTTTTTTTCTTTTTTTTTCTTTCACGGAGAAGGTTTTTTATGCTATCCATTTTTTTTTTGTAATTCGCTGCTAGACGGCGCTGCAGCGCATCAACTTCCAAATCGTTCAACCGATCGGCATGGGTAAAACAGAAAAACATAGGCCATGGACATTTCACTCAGCAATTTTGTGTCATTTCTCTATGTCCACCACACTGTCATAATAGCGCTTATCTATTTTTGCTTTAACTCGAGGACAATATATCATCCTCTGTTCAGCCCGGGCAACGCCGGGTACTGCAGCTGTTTTGTATATCATAATCATGTTTAAGCTTGAACGATAAAGCAAAATATCCATTGTAATTCACATGAACGATGAAACTTAACCATACGGTACATAATGCAGGTTCACATTATTTCTCGTTTCCAAAGGAGTGCCTTGATTTTGAATTTTTGCTCCAAAAAGACAAAATTATAATAATGTACAAGAGATAAAAAAAAATAATACATGCAATGATATTAACTCTAATGTTAAAACGTTCAACCTTTAAAATGTTCGTTTAACGAACTAAGTTTTTTGAACCAATACATACGTATCAAATTTTTATTTAACTAATTGCACATTTGAAGTACCTGCAATCTCTTGAGGAAAGGCAATAGGACAAGTACGAATAAAAACACATATGTACCTGGTGATATTCAGAGTTGAGGGCATTAAAGATTTTTGAGTTTACGTTTTCGGAGATTTTTTTTTCCCCTTGATTCTTTCCTAGAACATATTATTATTTAAATACACGGAAAAGTTTTTGAGTACTTTTACAAAAGCATCATTTGCAAATCAGTTGCTAAGAAATGGCGAAAGAAGTCGTAAGCTCAGCTAGGTTTTTTTTACAAGCGAACCGGTGCACAACTTTAAGAATGGCTGTGCCTTACAAACCACACGCATAGGCGACACAGAAACACCCCTTTGTTTCGACCGCCGCTTCAAATTTTTGAAACTTTTCTGCTTGTATCGCTCTGAAATTACTGTTAGCGTGTGAATACGAAATGCGGTAAGGCCCCTTCGAAAAAAAAAAAATGTTGGGGGGGGGGGGGGGGGGGGCGGGTGGAGTGGAAGTGGGAATAACAGCCCTGCCACTCTGTCCAATTTTCGATCCCAACAAATTTCACCGACGTTTCGGTCGACCTTGCAGTCGCCATCTTTAGAGGGTAAGCCTTCTTTTCACAGACGAGAGAGCCAAAACCCGAAGTTCCCCGAAGTTCATGTTTTTTTCCCCGTATCTTTAATGTAACTATCCTAACCAAATCAACCGTCCAGAATGTTTTAAAGTATTTATAATGTAGCTAACCTAACCTAATTGACCATTTGTATCATTTGATCAACACCGCCATATTTATTTACAATGAACCAAAAAAAACCGAAGAAGCACAATCGGGTGTTTGGCTCTCTCGTCTGTGAAAAGAAGGTTTCCCTCTTTAAAGCGTCAGTAGGTGAATGCTACACTAATGATAGAGACTTCAAGATATCTTCGCTTTCAACGTATATACAACCTACAAGACCAAGCAACCTCTTGACAATGGCCGCGAATGTCCGCGATTCTTATCGACGTTCAAATGAGTTCGATCTAAAAATGTTGGAGGGGTCATGTGACGTCACCGAAAACTTCGCTATCTCATTTTTTTTGACAAGTTGGATGACTTGAGTTGTATTAAATATTGTCTGATTCGCCCGGCGTCATCCGGGCTAAACCCCACTTGGGAGCTGATTTCAGGAAAACCTCGTACTGTAAAAGAAAAAAAAAAAAAAAGTTTGTGAAAGTTAATAATGTTCGCAGGATTTCACGGCACATTGTCTGAAGTAGCTTGGCTTCTTGGGTTGTAGCCGCGTCCTTGGCGAATAATTCACCGACGTTGGTACCTTTCTCCCTGATGATGGCGACTGCAATGTCGACCGAAACGTCGGTGATATATTCGCCAAGGACGCGGCTCCAACCCAGAAGCCAAGCTTCTTTTTTGAGAAAGTAGTTTTATTTGTTGTACTTATGCTTGAGGCCTGGATTTTAATGGATTGTACCTCATCAGCGACGTAGATGGATCGAATCAATAAATATATTAACAGCTAATATTTTTTTTAACGATTTCTAAAAAAAAAATTCCCGAATTTATAGGTTGATCAGTAAATATTTTCAATATGGTGGTCGAGATGACCTAAATTTCGTAAATTTTTAAAACTAAATTTTAATATACTTAAATTAACATCTGTATGAATAAAAAATGTAAATGTTGGTTCGTTAAAAAATTTTTAATACCCGAAATTTCTTCACCGATTGTTTTGAAATTATGACGCAACGTTGCTTTCGAACACGCGCACAAGTGTGTCACACGGCAGATAAAAAATTTGAGATAAATTAAAAAAACATATAATTTTATTATTATCGTTGCTACAGAGTGACATGCATGGAGATATGTACATATATTTGTATATAGATGAGAAATACAGAGGAGTGCAGAGAGATAGAGAGAGAGGTAGATGTATGTGTACGTACGTAAACCAAATTACAAAAAAAAAATTGGTTGTCTGTAAAGTCGGTTTACGGACGATAGTTTGACGTGACAACGTCATAACAAAACATTTATGAAATGATTGCATTCTTTTATGAATAAAATCATTGAATCTTTTTTATTGAATTATCACTATTTTGTATGGATACAAAGGAGGAGTGAAATGAAATCTACAATTTAATTGATTAAATTTACTTTTATTTGCACTCATTAATTAAAATATGTTTATTACTTTAACGAAGAGATTATTTTAATTATAACTTTTATACATGTTTGCTATTTAACTTCTTCCAATCTGTGTTATTCTGTTAAGGATAGGACGATGATAGGAAAAGTAGGAAACGAATGGGAGTGTTTCAAGTTTAATGTGCCTCGAAAAAGTCAAATCGATGGTTGTTTTAATCGAGTGGAAGAGAGATAGATGCGGCGCAAGCGCACAATGAGCGTAACGGGACACAGCGTAACGGACAATGTGCGATACGGGAAACTTTTTCGTGCGTGCATCCGGCGTTCATCGATTTATTTGACGTTGTCACGTCAAAAAGAAAGTCTTTTGCTCACGGCAAGACGAAGAAGAACATAGATAATAGTGCCAGTAGAGAATACCTTTTGGAAACACAATATATATCGATTATTATCTACTTGACAATATTTTACAACAAAAACAATGAATTAAGTTATTGATTATGAAATTATTCCTTTACACAATTACTAAAAATAATTAAATTGGAACAAATCATTGTTCATTATAAACTTGAAGTTATGTTGACACAATAACAAAAATTGCTGTGTCACAAAATTTTAAGTTACACCTAATTACAATTATTATGAACAATTCAAACTTTGTCTAGTTGTATACTTTAAATATTTAAGTATGACATATTAAATTAATAATTTCCAAATTGAATAGAACAAAACAAAAATGTGTGGAAACCAGTTCGTCGTTAAAACAAAACAAAAAAATTATAAGGTAAGTCAAGTTGAGCAAATGCCACAAAACAGTACAATGGCACATTTAGACATTGCAACGCATTCTGGGAATAACATAGCTAGTGAATTAATAAATCTACAGAAACTTCGTTGCCTTCAACAAACACCCTTTCTAGGCGAGACAGCTCCCTGGACGCAGACCGCTGGTACAGGGGTGCTGTCATACTATGTTGTGTGTTTCTAAGTTATGATCTTTCTAAGTTGTGTGTTTATAAGCTACGTGGATTTTTCCAAGTTTTCTAAGTTATGACAGTTCGAAGTTATGACAGTTCTAAGTTATGACAGTTCTAAGTTATGACAGTTCTACGTTATGACAGTTCTACGTTATGACAGTTCTAAGTTATGACAGTTCTACGTTATGACAGTTCTACGTTATGACAGTTCTACGTTATGACAGTTCTACGTTATGACAGTTCTATGTTATGACAGTTCTAAGTTATGACAGTTCTAAGTTATGACAGTTCTACGTTATGACAGTTCTACGTTATGACAGTTCTACGTTATGACAGTTCTACGTTATGACAGTTCTACGTTATGACAGTTCTACGTTATGACAGTTCTACGTTATGACAGTTCTACGTTATGACAGTTCTAAGTTATGACAGTTCGAAGTTATGACAGTTCTAAGTTATGACAGTTCTAAGTTATGACAGTTCTAAGTTATGACAGTTCTAAGTTATGACAGTTCTACGTTATGACAGTTCTACGTTATGACAGTTCTAAGTTATGACAGTTCTACGTTATGACAGTTCTACGTTATGACAGTTCTACGTTATGACAGTTCTACGTTATGACAGTTCTACGTTATGACAGTTCTACGTTATGACAGTTCTACGTTATGACAGTTCTACGTTATGACAGTTCTAAGTTATGAAAGTTCTAAGTTATGACAGTTCTAAGTTATGACAGATCTAAGTTATGACAGATCTAAGTTATGACAGATCTAAGTTACGACAGTTCTAAGTTACGACAGTTCTAAGTTACGACAGTTCTAAGTTACGACAGTTCTAAGTTATGACAGTTCTAAGTTATGACAGTTCTAAGTTATGACAGTTCTAAGTTATGACTTTCTAAGTTGTGTGGTGTTGCCGCTGGTACATTGATCGGTATTACACCCCCCCCCTCCTTCCACTCACTCCTGTCGGTCGGCGTGTTCCTCTTAGATCCAGGGCCGGACCTGCGCCTATTAATCAACAAAAGGGCACCTACCCCCCCCCCCCCCCCACCCCCCAACTGAAAGTACCGTCCGTTCGAAGCTGAACCGAAGAGAAGGGGCCCTCTTGAATAATAGACTGAATACTTAAAGCGAACGTTGAAAACGTGTGGCCCGGTGCTTAACGCTCGGGTGTACCTACCCCCCCCCCCCCCTTTCACCCATTTGACCCCCTTCCGAATTTCCTACCTCCCTCCGGTGTAGACTTCCTGAACTCGATAACGAACTCTTCTCGCCGCCTTTCGAAGCAGCAGTAGTGGTCGAGCTACCCTCCTCCAGGGACGGAGATGAATGGGGCGCCCGATCCCAAGATGGTGGACTGAAACAGAAAATTGCTTTGAGCTTTCGTTTTTACCGTCGATAATTTTTTTTTTTTTTTTTTTAGGCGCGTTGTGGAGGAAAAAAAAAAGGGCAGTCATGACGGACTGTCGAGGGAAGCCTTCTTTTCACAGACGAGAGAAACCAAACGCCCGATCGTGCATCTTCGGAATTTTTTTGTTCACTGTAAATAAATATGGCGGTGTTGATAAAAGGATACTAATGGTCAATTAGGTTAGGTTAGCTACATTATAAATACTTTAAAACATTGTGGACGGTTGATTTGGTTAGGGTAGCTACATTAAAATTATGGGGGGAAAAAAATATGAACTTCGGGGAACTTCGGGTTTTAGCTCTCTCGTCTGTGGAAAGATGGCTTTCCGACTGTCGACATAAGTGAAAAACTTAAAAAAAAAAAAGTTTTGAAATGTGTAATGTGACATCATTTCTACGTCAAGAGCACGTAAGAAAATGATTTTAGGAGTTGTATCACTAGCATGTCGGTGACACGAACCCATAATAAAAAAATTGCCCCTAAAAAATGCTAGGGGCTCGAAATGTACCCGCTGAGGCTTAAATTCCCCATTTGCAAGCCTCCAATGACCTTCCGGTGAGCAGCTTTGACCTCGCCATCGTTGCACATAACGTTACGACCGCCATTTGGAATTCCGTAAATATTAAGCTAGAAAATCGGATTTTTTAAAATATTTATGAATATTTAATTAATAAATTTTTAGTATAAATAAATTACGTCATTTTGAAATTCGTCCGCCATCTTGAAAAGCCGTAATTTTTGAGCTAGAAATTTGGGAAAAATTTTAAAATTCGTTAAGAAAATTAAATTAAACATTTTGATGATAACATTTATAAAACGGCACTAGGTTCGAACCTGGCGAAGGTCATTCGGAAGGTACAAGAAAATTGACCGCCCAACACTAATGCGAAGTACAAACGTATGTGCCGGAAATTAGGCATTTCGTCAACTTTTTTAATTTTTCTATAATTTTAAAATTTTTTGAGAATTCTTATTTTTTAATTTATCTGGTTGTTAAGAGGGTGATTTACTTTTTGTTAGGCCGGTGTACGCCACATGTTTAAACTTTGTGCCTGTGGACCGAAGCCCCCTTTCTCAGGGGGCCAGTCTGATATTTTGCTGTCTAATGTGGACGTGGGCAGCCCGGTTGATTTTCTCTCGCCTGCAGTCACGTCCCGAGTTTGTAATTTTATTTCTCTTCATGACCAAAATTGCATAGAGCAGATTCTGGGCTGCAAGCTGCTACTTCTGAGAGCCCTGCTGAGAATAGCAAGTCTCGTCACGAATGGGGCTCCAGTGACCCGGTGTTTCCAGCGGAGTGGCGTTTTCTGTCCACCCTCCCCTCCCCCCTCCCCCCCTCCCTGTTAGTTCTGAGAAATCAAGCTAGGAGCAGTGACCTGACGGGAACTTAGCCAAGACGATAGCCTAATTCAAGGACATTCTCCCTGGTCTTACAGAGACGTCCCCGACATCTAGCGGCGAAAAAAGTAACCGCGTGCCTGGTCGCCAGCGTGCAGAGCTCACCCTTATGACACCTGGTGGCAAGTCAGCTCACCGCCTCAGTTAGTTCCCCTTTACGCCGCTAGAAAGCAGCGCCGCGGTGCCCTATGGCCCTATGCTTCCTTCTCGCGGCCTGTAGAAGTCGATTGTTTGTTGCCTTCCTGTTACCTTACGGTAGAGAGCGCGCATGTCGTGTTGTTGTCACGCCCGCCTCGGGCCCCCCTTTTTTCTTAGGCCTTAGCGCCCGATTTAATTAGGAGCCTTGTCCGCCATCGCCGGCACTTAGTTCTCCGACCTCGGCTACTGACCACGTCTTCCCGGCGTCCTCTGTGCTAAGAGGCTTTTCGCGGCAACGGCGAATTCGTGTGCACAAGAATGTAGTCAGCTTGCTTTGGGACGTGATCCCAGTGGTACAGTAGCCAGTCAGATGTAGTATTTAGAAGAAGTCATGTTTAGTTAAATTTTATAATTTTTTAACTTTCCTAAAAATTTTAGTTTCTTCCGCGCATCCGCGAATTCTCGGTGCGCGCCATCCTGATGTCGGCGCGAGACACCTCGCGAGCCCTGATTTCACACCCTGTTTGGTGAGTAATCCAGCCCCCTTTTTTTTTTTTTTCCCCAAATTCCCATTTGTTGGCCTTTCGCGCTGACTGTATATGACTGTCTGGACGCAGGTCTAATTCGTTTTGAATTTGACCGGTGTTTCAGACAGGGTCAAAGTTTCCGGGGAGAGAAATTGCTCCCCGCATGATCTTCGGGACCTCCAGCTGATTTCCCCTTTAGAAGAGTTTTCCTCTCGGTCCTACGTCATCCTGGGAAGACCCGGGTGATATAAGCTATATAAATATTCCACTTCCATAGAAGTAACTAAATCCATTAACAAGATACCAGCGAGCAGTGCTTTAAGAACGTAATCCTCAGGAACATGTAAAATCTGGAAACTCATATATATGTAATCGTTGGGAGAATCAAATTTTGGTGCTATACTTGAAATTTTGTTAATGTAATCATTTGTTTGTTAAGGTGTAATGTATATTGTTTTAAATAATCTAGGGGCGCCCCCGTAACTTTGTTTATTGCTAAGATCTTTATTATCATGTCGAAATGATGCTAAAACTAAACCTCTTAATAATAAACCAGGAAAACCTATAGACCAAATTATTTATATAGTGTATTTATTTATCATTTTCCTTCTTCTGCATAACGATCCACGAACTCCCAAGTTATTAGTGTGCAGGGAGTGTAAATTTTGTCTTGTTCACCGCCTCGTGTCCCCTCTGGTAATTAAATTTAATTTTCTTAATATTTTTTCCAGCAGTTTCCAAGGTGTTTTTAATTAATTTAAAATAATATAGTTTTTGGGCACGAGGGGCGTTACACGTATATTTTGACTCACAAACTGTATTTAGATGATAGTACCTAGTCTTTCGAAATTCCACGTAATGCAGATTTCGCAAAGTGGGGTCCATTATCGTTCGCCTGTAGTGCACCGAGCACAGTCTTGGGTTTAGTTTCATGTACAGGCGTCATCGCAATCGGTTGCTGCCCATCTGCTTGCGTGCTTGTACGCATACCAGTCTCCAACCTAACAAGAGGAGTCGAAATATCTGCCGGTAGTTCCACAGTAGGCACACGGACTTCACCTTTACAGTTTTTTGCGAGTAGTTTTTTAGTTATCAGTACCTGTAAACCAATGCATGACACCTATCGCAAGGAAACTTCACACGAGGAGGATTCTTCACACATTTACTCTTCTCACGTCTTCGAGCATCACGGGCTGAAATGCAAATGACGTTATCACAGTAGCTGCAAGGATGTTCTAGTCGATGAAGTAGTTGAATATTTCAGGTTCGAACCGGATGCTGACGTAACTGCTCTAGTACCGAGTCCCAACACCGCAGTCTAATCATTAACCCAAATACAAACGCGTTTACGTTTTGCAGTCTAGCCTGCAGCCGAATGAATCTTTATCTCCAGGCATCTTTAAAAAGATTTTTCTTTACTGGAACGTAACAGTTTTTTTTTTTTTTAATTTTCGATTGATAATGATAAAAAAATCTTGACGGGTAAGCTAAGTTACAGTTTCAAACCGCATTTTCTGTGTATCTAAAAACAAAAAAGGTGCCATGAATGATAATTAATCTCCATTCAAGTGAACGTTTTACATATTATTTAAGCCTCATATTAAGATACGTCCAAATAAAATATATTGCAGTTTGATTGGAAAAAAATTGTTCACAAACACCTTTCACTTTTTTTTTATTATTGAACTGAATATTTATTTTATTTAGCTTTTTTTTTCCTGATATTTCCAGATGAGTTACGAAGCTTTTGTAATCCTAAGGATAAATTTTCCGGGTAGCTTATTTTGTCGAACAATATAGCGTTTGTTAACGGGAAACGAAGAAAAAAAACTAAAAAAGAGTAATTCTTAAACAAAATAGAAACATTATGTCGCGGAAGTTTTGAAATAACACATCGCCGGAAGAGTCGGTAGGATTTGTTTGTTTGTTTGTTTGTTTGTTTGTTCAGAATGTTGATTCGCCTCTCTTGCTGTGACTGATTCCACAAATTTTGTAGAACCAATTTTTTTTCTAAAACAAAGAACGTACCGTGCGTTTAAAAAAAAAAACCTCCGTTCCGACGAATGTTTTTGATGCTATCTGGAGACTGGGCGTGATGGGTAGAGAACATCAGTCTCTGGTTAAAAAAAAAAAAAAAAAAGAACGAAAAGTTAAATCGGATGGAAACTTCGCGAAGCGTGTGAAAGGCGGGAGGAGAATAAAAGAGGAGGACGTTGTTCCAACCGGATAACAATTCTGAAATCAGCTGAACAGTTGAACAGTTTGAACAGCGGATATTCGTCATCTCATGTTTAACCACGTGATGTGTGAACGAGGTAATGTATTAGGGAATTAGCTTCCACCATCTTGGATATTTCCTTTATTCTTCGTCCTATAATTCTAATTTTATAACATTAATCCCAATTTATGGCGCGTCAAGGCGTGAATATTATCTCCAAGACCTTCTGTATCTTGTTTCAACCACACATTTACTAAATGGCTCTAGTCTGTAGCGTCGCGAGAAAAAACATAATTGGTTGTCTGTAAAGTCGGTTTACGGACGATAGTTTAACGTGACAACGTCATAACAAAACATCGATGAAATTATTGCATTCTTTTATGAATAAAATTGATTCATTTTTTATTGAATTATCACTATTTTGTATGGATACAAAGGAGTGAAATGAAATCTACAATTTAATTGATAAATTTACTTTTATAGGTACTCATTAATTCAAATATGTTTATTACTTTAACGAACAGATTATTTTAACTATATCTTTTATACATGTTTGCTATTTAATTTCTTCCAATCTGTGTTATTCTGTTAAGGATAGGACGATGATAGGAAAAGTAGGGAACGAATGGGAGTGTTTCAAGTTTTAGTGTGCCTCGAAAAAAGTCAAATCGATGGTTGTTCCAATCGAGTGGGAGAGAGATAAGATGCGGCGCAAGCGTACAATGAGCGTAACGGGACAAAGTGTCATCCTTTTTCGTGCGTGCAGCCGGCGTTCATCGATTTATTAGACGTTGTCACGTCAAAAAAAAAATACCCGAAGATGCACGATCGGGCGTTTGGCTCTCTCGTCTGTGAAAAGAAGAATTCCCTCGACGATCGCGTGACACCGTCGCGTCGTCGCGGACAAACACTCAAGCCACGCCCTGGGCGGTAGCCCGGCGACCAATCAGGGCTGCCCGCGAGCTCACACACACACGCATAGACAGGGACCATCAACACACACACTCGTGCGCACGCTTCCAATTACCGCTAATGGGCGAGGCGCGGGGCCGAATGCAATCTTCTGGGTCGCCGTCGTCTCGTCTTTAAGGCCCGTGTCCACACAGACACATGCACTTCAAGGAAAAGCATTTGAGAATATGCTGAATGTGGGCTGGTAAGTTTTTGACGTGACAACGTCGAATAAATCGATGAACGCCGGCTGCACGCACGAAAAAGGATGATTCATTGTACCGTCACGCACATTGTCCTGTTACGCTTTGTCCCGTTACGCTCGTTGTACGCTTGCGCCGCATCTAATCTCTCTTCCACTCGACTGTTTATAAAGCGAAGTGAAAAGTTAACGTGGTTTTCGTTGCTTATTACAACGACAATTTCGGCAATAAAGGTTAATTATTCTTGCATTTTAAAAAAAATCTGATTACTAGTATAATTACAAGTATTTATTATTTTATTATTAAAATAAAATGATTCAATTTTATTAATAAAAGTATGCAATCATTTCATCAATGTTTTGTTATGACGTGGTCACGTTAAACTATCGTTCGTAAACCGACTTTACAGACAACCCATTTTTTTTTCTGTTCCGTGTTCCGTTTTTAAACTGTATTTTTTTTTTTAAATTTAAAATTAAAGGAATGAATATTTCGCGAAATCTGATTCCGAGACTTAGCCGAAATTTAAAAAAAAAACTGTAGCGTCGTTTGTGTTTCGTGAATAGGTGCGTTCTTTCCAGGTACACGTCAATTATTGTTTCAACACAAATCGCGGGCAATTTCAGTGTGGAAGCAATCTCGTCCCCGATTGGCTCGGTCAAACAACGCAACGGCTTCTCTCGCAGACGGCCGCCAATCACAAGGGAGAAACCACTAGGGCACTAGTCCACATGTAGCAGTCTAATAGACGTTCGGATTTTTTTTGTGAAAAAGGTCTTGCCCCTAGTGAAAATGACTAAAAGACATGTTATCAGTAGAGACAAGAACTTATGTTTTTTTTTTTTTTTGGCAATTTTTATTTTTAAAACGGGTTATTTTTGTGTTATTGTTTTTTTTTTTTTATATATTTTTATCAACTCTGTTCATTCATAAAGATAGCAACATTTGAAAAATACTACACTTACATGTTCAATGACATTTACTTCACCAAAACAGCGTCATTTTGACTGATATTGATGCACTTTTACTATACAATATTTTGTAATAAGCATGTCAAACTATTTGTAACCATATAAATAAATCTGAAAGTGTATGTGCGTTTGAAAAATGTATCAACGCTGTAATGTAAAAATTTAGTTACTAATAACAGTTGCAATGTAAAAAAAAAAAAAAAAAAAATCTTTCCGATCTGTTGTGTTCATACATTTTGGTACTACTTATCATGCTTAATAATTTACATTCATTGAATCTAATGTATTAAAAGATTACGTTTTTGTAATGTGAGTTGAGATTTGAAGCAAAATAATTCAGGATATGCAGCTAGGAAGAATAGAAAATTTTCCATGAAGAAGTAAGTAAACGAAAATGTTAACATAATATTAGGAAGTAATAAACCTCAGACTTTACAAATAAAGTTTTGCTATCAAGGTTAGATAATAAGGGGGGGAGGGGTGCATATATTAATCATTTTGACTTCAATTATTTAAGTAACAAAATAATTAAACTCACAAACTCCCTTTTCTGAACAACAATGGTAGTAAGACGTGTATTAAAAAAAAATATGGTTTAGTAGCAGTATTATACAGCATTCTCCAATAATTTTTTGAAGTGAAAACTTATTCAGCCGCGTTGAGCGATTTTTGGTAGGGGCAAAACTTATGGGTTCGCGTCACCGACATGCTAGTGACGTGTTGCGCCAGACTGGCGAATCGCAGCGGCCTTTGTACATGTATACGCATATATACACTCATACATTGTATATACTCGACTGTATCATGTGCGTGTTGGACTCTTTCTTGGATGGGTAAAATCTTGCGAGTTCGCATCACCGACATGCTGTAGTAGCAGTAAGTGAAGTTAATTTGACCACGTGAATACATGACCTAGGTCTGACATCACTGGTAAGTCATAGCTAGGTAATGAATTTTTACGTAATTTTTACATACCACTGACATCTGTTGTGACTAAAAAATGATGTAAGGATAAATTATATCATGCTGACATCGTACTGATATAATACCAAAATCATTTTCTTACGTACATTTGACGTAGAAATGATGTCATTTTACACATTTAATAACAAAGTTTTAAGTTTTCACTTCTGTTGACAGTCCCCATGACTGGCTTTTTTTTTTTTTTTTTTTTTTTTTTTTTGCTGAATCCCTGTTTGGTGACGACGTAGTCTCTTGTGTGAATTATTATGAGGGTTTTATGTTTTCGGAGGAATGGTCTGAGATGTAGCTTTGCGACGTCACGAACTACTCTCTTAAAAGGGCGTATCTGTTGCACATCTCATTATTTTAATGGTTATATGACAGGGAGCTTGTCACAGGCTACGAGTTGGTCTTCATCCAATTCTCTCTGGCTGGAAAAAAAAGAAAAACGAAACAAAAGTATCTCAGCCGCCGAATATCCCCAGGCCACAGAAAAGTATCACTTCTCTTAATGGCGGCAGGGAAACAAGACGGAGTAACAAGAATGGAATCCAGAGAAGGCTAAAAGAACAGAAGCTTGTGTTTTCAAAAGTAAAGCCCATTTTCGGTGTGCCTGTCAGGATTTGCGCGCGGTTTTTCTTCTTCTTCTTCTTCTATGTAAAGAAACTGCTGAACGTATTTACAGCATGTCTCTTATGCATGTTAGGTATCATTGAAACAACTCTGAACGGATTTCATACTGTGCCTTCTAAGAGAGTTATGCATTTTTGTTGTTTCTTCAACCCTTGTTTTTCCCACCCTCTACAGTAATGGTGAATCTTGTCAAAATATTTTTTTCAAGCGAACGTTTTTGGTACTGCTATTAGGAGGTAAACTAAGTTCAAAATGATGCAATATTTTCTGAATAAAGTAATTTATTTTAAACTAGCTAATGCCAAGCATGTGTTGCAATGCCATAATAATTTTTGACGTGACAACCTCTAATAAATCGTTGAACGCCAGCTGCACGCACAAAAAAGTGTCCCGTTGCGCACATGGTTCCGTTACGCTAGGTCCCGTTACGCACATTGTTCCGTTGCGCTGTGTCCCGTTACGCTCATTGTACGCTTGCGCCGCATCTATCTCTCTTCCACTCGACTGTTTATAAGGTGAAGTGAAAATTTAATGTGGTTTTCATTGCTTATTACAACAATAATTTCGGCAATAAAGGTTAATTATTCTTGCATTTTAAAAATCTTATTACTAGTATAATTTCAAGTATTTATTCCTTTATTATTAAAATAAAATTGATTCAATTTTATTAATAAAGTATGCAATCATTTCATCAGTGTTTTGTTATGACTTTGTCACTTTAAACTTGAAACGAGACAAAAACACGACAAAACGAAAAGACGAAACAAACACAATAGTTTTCCTTAACAGAAACAAGCGACGTTTCGGGAACTGCTATCTGCTCCCGTCCTCAGGCAGAGACGCACATGATACGAAAACACAGGTGCAACATTGAAATTGCAAAATGACGAAGCCTTAACTTGACATGTCTACGGCAAATCTTCTTCCTTCAGTTGCATGCTAGCCTGTTTGACTCTTTCAGACACACTTTGTCTGTTCTCTTAATATATACCTTATTGTAATGTTTTTTTATTCTACTTAATTATATTTTATTATGCTATGTAGTAATGATATTAATGTATGATAATTAGAGGTGTAAAAGTAACGAAAAAAAGCGTACCCGTATGTATTCGTTACTATAACAATCAGTACTCGTTACTATCGTATCGTTACTCGTTACTTCTGATACCGAATAACATGCAACGAATCGAGTCGTATTGCGTACGCGTACAGTATGACGTCGCGTAAATAATAATAAATAGAATATATACAATTAACTATATTTGATAATTAACAGTTATTGTTAAACAAGAAACAATTAAATATCATTAGAGCGGCTTTATTATATTCTCTTTTAAGATAATAAAAAAAACGTTAAAATTCGCGATAATAAAAAACAAAAACGTACATATTTCTAATTTGTAAAAAATACTTTCTTTCGTTGTTTCTGTTCCAATCTCAAACTTTTGTCTACACACACAATACCTTTAATAAACAGTAAAAAACTTGGACGACGAATTTCCAAATTATGCTTTACTTAATAAACAAACATCGTTCTTTGTAACGTAAATTCATCGAATATGCGCGCGCATGCGTGAAATATACGAAACATGCGAGTAACGAAATGCAGCCGTGTGTAACGTTTCGTTACTCGTATATAGACGGCGCACCCGTTACTCAGTAACGAATACATACGGTTTGCTGCAGCTCTAATGATAATTAATCAATGGAAATTAAATTTATTTATTTCATAGCCATAAATTACGATGTACACTCGAATGTAGGTACAGATTAACCCACGCATTCAAGGTTTGATAAACTTCGTGTATCATTGAGATAAAAATTGTCCACTCAAGGGGACGAATTGTACTGAAAGGGTCAAAATGGGAACACTGAACTATGAAGACGTTACACCGGTATTATCTTTGAACGATTTGAGCAATGAGAGTGCATGACTTGGTGTACGCTTTTGGACATACACCATTGCTAAGCATTTTTTTTCTGTAGAAGAAAACTAAAAAATACCCAAAACACAAATTAAGCAAAAAATGTCTGTTGTCAACAGGATAAAACACCACATAATATTCCATGACAGGAATATGTTTGTTTCGTCTTTTCGTGTTTTTTTTGTCTCGTTTCAACTGTTGTGCTGAATTTTTTTGGGTTCAATATTTTTGTGCTGTCATAATTTGTGGTTTTTTTTTCTCTCTTCTGTTTTGGAAAACTATTGTGTTTGTTTTGTCTTTTCGTTTTGTCGTGTTTTCAAATGTTCTGCTGATTTTTTTTTTGTTCAATATTTATTGCTGTCATCATTTTTTTTTTTTTAATTCTCTTAGTCCATTTTTCAATGTTTTTCTTTGTTTGCTGACCATATTCCTGTTATGGATAATTATGTGGTGTTTATATCCCGTTGACAACAGCAATTTTTGCTTAATTTGTGTTTTTTTTTGTCTTTTGGGTGTTTTTAGTTTTCTTCTACAGAAAAAGTGCCTAGCAATGGCGTATGTCCAAAAGTGTACATCAAGTTACGTAACACCGGGCAGATCCAGTCTACTGTAACTACGGAGAACTGTCCGTTCATTCAAGGTCCACTTCATCAATGAAAAAGTCCGGAGGAAAGAAAAAAAAAACCGAAACTTCTAGCAGAGACATCGGAAGGTCTGCTTGTTTGATTGCTTGCAGCGAGATCAAGGGAAAGTAAAACAGGAATGTAAGAAGTAGAGACAGACGCCCTCCTCGTTCAATCAACGCACAGCGACTGGTACCAAACAATGTGCGAGATTAGGTTCATTAAAAGGGGGGAAGAAAAAAAAAGTATCGACTTCTCGGATGAAGCTAGTTCTTGTCTGTCGTTGAAAAGATTAAAAAAAAAAAAAAAAAAAAAAAAAATCACGGATAGTAAAGAGAAAGGAAGATAGAGAGAAACGGGCGATAGAAAAGGAAAGATAGAAAGAAGAGCCATCATTGGCTCGTACTTCGGGGCGAGGTCCTGATTGGAAGTTCTTGCGAGAGACTCAGCCAATGGGGGCTTTTGTTCGTTTGACATCTCACCGACGACTTCAGACACGCTCTCAACAAAGTAGCCGCTTCGTACGTAACAACGACGCTTTTTTTATTGACGTGACAACGTCTAATAAATCGATGAACGCCGGCTGCACGCACGAAAAAGGATGACTCATTGTCCCGTTACGCTCATTGTACTCTTGCGCCGCATCTATCTCTCTTCCACTCGATTGGAACAAGCATCGATTTGACTTTTTCGAGGCACATTAAACTTGAAACACTCCCATTCGTTTCCTACTTTTTCTATATCATCGTCCTATCCTTAACAGAATAACACAGATTGGAAGAAGTTAAATAGCAAACATGTATACAAGTTATAGTTAAAATAATCTGTTCGTTAAAGTAATAAACATATATGAATTAATGAGTGCAAATAAAAGTAAAGTTATCAATTAAATTCTAGATTTAATTTCACTCCTTCTTTGTATCCATACAAAATAGTTATAATTAAATAAAAATGATTCAATTTTATTCATAAAAGTATGCAATCATTTTATCAATGTTTTGTTATGACGTCACGTTAAACTATCGTCCGTAAACCTACTTTACAGACAACCAATTTTTTAAAGTTATACTTCTTTAGGTGCGTTATGAAAAAAATTATGAGAGTGAAAATTTAAGATGTGTGCGCGTCATGCAACGAAATTTTCACAGAATAAAAAAAAAAAAAGCTTAACACAAATAAAATTAAATATATGTGCTTTTAAATCTTATACTTAAATGATTCTTATTGAATATTGGTCCATAACATTAAAAACATTTTTTTTTAATATTGGTGATAGAAATTGTGTGTATAAACATTCGTAAGTGTGTTTTCATGTGTATTATTTTTCATATGTATGATTTATTTGCATTTTAATATTCCAATAAATAAATAATTAAATTTCACCGTATCTATTGATTATCTTTATCAATTTAAATTTCTCTCTATTATTTTACTTAATTAAATAATTAATTATATGCAAATATTTTTATTATTGTTAAGTATTTATTTTATTTTACTTTCTGATTTAATCAACGACTTAGTACTATACGAATCGTATTTATAATATCGCTGCAGTCTTTTTATTAGTATATAATTTGTATTAATTATTTGCATGTGAAATTAAAGTTAGTTTCAGTGTGTGGGCAGATATTTAGATTGTCATAATTTAATTATCTATTAAAGGAAACGGTATTTAATTAATTGGCCTATCCTTTTAATACCAACACCCCCCCCCCCCCTTCCACCACCAACCAGCAAACACATAACTATATACATAACTGACAGTTGCCTACGGAAAAAAAAAAATTTCACGTGTTCTCATTTTTCAAATGCACATAGAATACGAAATTTGGAAACGAAGTTCAACGTAGAATTATTTTAAAATAATTCCGAGCCTGATAAATGTACGAAAATTTTATTTTCAGTTTCATTTCTGGACACGAATCACTCGTAGTTTCGGCACCCGCCGCTAGAATTCGCTGCCGGAGCAGCTACGTCGACTATCGAATCATTCGATTTGCAGAGCGAAAAGTTAAACCAACTACATAATAAAAACTGCTCCGATAAAAGCGAAAAAGACTTGGAGGAAAAAAAAATACTAAATCTCGGCTTTGGACCTTATTTTCAACAAGGGATTTTTACTAAAATAACTGCCCGTCTTGTTAAAATTCATCAAACGGTTAGTAGGTCTAGCATAAGTTTTTTTCCTTTGGCTTTGTGAACTTTAGTTCGGCGCCATCCGCCACAGATGGCAGCACCGCGGTTACACGTTTCCGTCCCTGTGCGACTTCCGCTCCATTCACGAAATTGCTCCCGCCAAAATGGCCGTATGCCGAGAACTAAAGATGTTAAAACATCAGAAACGTTTTGCAAGTGTGTGTGTGTTTTTTTTTTTTTAGGAGTGTGATATCCAACGTGAAGAAGAACTTAAACCTAAATAGACCGTCGCGGTATTTCGGCGTGAAAAGTTTCGCCAGGTTGTAACGATTCAACTCAGTGGGACGCCCTGCTGTATTTGTCCAGGAAGTCTTCTTTTCACAGACGAGAGAGCCAAAACCCGAAGTTCCCCGAAGTTCATGTTTTTTCCCCCGTATCTTTAATGTAGCTATCCTAAACCAAATCAACCGTCCACAATGTTTGAAAGTATTTATAATGTAGCTAACCTAACCTAATTGACCATTTGTATCCTTTTTATCAACACCGCCATATTTATTTACAATGAACCAAAAAAAAAAAAAAACCACCGAAGATGCACGATCGGGCGTTCGGCTCTCTCGTCTGTGAAAAGAAGGAATCCGTTATTTGCCCGTCTGTGAATCGACCAGGCTCGCATCTCTGTCTTCACTGACCCCCTCCCTCCTCCTTCACCCCTCCCTCAATCCTCAAACCCTCATCCTAACCACTGCACCGCGGCGATGTTTGGGGAAGCGTCTATAAACAAGCCTGATGACGCAGTGGAAACTGGCGCCTACTGCCCGGATCCCGCGAGAAGGGCGTAGTTCAGGAATGCGAGCGATCGCGGTACCCTCAAGAGATTCTCTTTCATGCTTTACAACACAAGTGTGTAATATGCAGGGGCGTAGCCAGGGGAGGGGGGTTAGGGGTTCAACCCCCCCCCCCCAAGCACCAAATCTTTAATTTAATTAATTTCTTATTCATCACTCAAACAAATTTCATATTAAAATTAATAAAAATTTTACCCTTACAATATTTAAATTTAAGAACCGAAAACTGCTAAAATAGCACTATTTTACACCATAAAATCCAAATTTTCCCGGGGGAGGACCCCCCCCCCCCCCACCCCCCGCTTTAATACGGGGAAGGGGGGGGGGGCATGCTTCTTAACACCCACCATACACAAATCCTGGCTACGCCACTGGTAATATGACATCATTTCTACGTCAAATGTACGTAAGAAAATAATTTTGGTATTATATCAGCACGATGTCAGCATGATATCATTTATCCTTACATCATTTTTTAGTCACAACAAGATGTCAGTGGTATGTAAAAAATTACGTAAAAATTCATTTACCTAGCTATGACTTACCAGTGATGTCAGACCTAGGTCATGTATTCACGTGGTCAAATTAACTTCACTTACTGCTACTACAACATGTCGGAGATGTGAACTCACAAGATTTTACCCATCCAAAAGAAAAGAGTCCAACGCGCCACATGATACAGTTGAGTATAATATACAATGTATTAGTGTATATATGCGTATACATGTACCTACACAGACCGCCGTGATTCGCCAGTCTGGCGCAACACGTCACTAGCATGTCGGTGACGCGAACCCATAAGTTTTGCCCCTACCAAAAATCGCTCAACGTGGCTAAAGAAGTTTTCACTTAAAAAAAAAAAAATACTGAGTGAGTCTTTCACATCTCGCCGTTGATGTGTGAACAAATTACTTCGGCAACGATTAAACTCAAGTGCACCCGGGTTGTTCATGTTGCGAATAAAACTTTTCAACACGAAACGTGGACACGTAAAATTTAAATTAAAATTATTTTGAAATAATGCCGAGCGTGGCAAATAAACGCTATAATTCGGCTGTCTGAATTGTGAACGTTGCTTGCCACCGTCAAACGCAGCACTAAACGACCGGGAATTTTTAAACTATAAGACTAAAAGACTACCTTCAAAAAATAAATAAAATAAAATAAAATTACGAACTGAAAAAAAAATAATATAATAAATAAGAACAAAGAAAAAAAGAAGAAATAAATCAAAGTAATACCTATATTGATAAATAGATCCACTAGCCAAAATCATTAAATTACAAATAAAAAAATTAAAAAAAGTGAATAAGAAATAAAATCACAACCAAAAAAATATCTAATTCTATAAAATAGTATGAACTAGTAAAAAAAAATAAAAATTAAACATAAAACAAATAATACATGAAAAAACCCTGGCTTTGGACCTGATTTTTCGACAAGGAATTTTTTTTCATATTACTGGCCATCTTGTTAAAATTGGCAGAACAGTTAATTCTTTAAAGTTTCCGCGCACTTTAGGAGTTTTGCTCCTATGGCATTACTAAAATATTAACCTCAAACATTTTAAAACACGTATTATGAAACTAAGTATATGCTTTTGCTTAAACGACGACTGAAATCGGCCTGTAAATTCTTCCTACAAACGAACCTTAATCTTATTGAGCTGATTTCAAGATTAAGGAGCGTGCATCTTGCCTCTGTGGTGTCAAGCCTATTGAGAATTTACAAGTGTAATTCCAGTTTTCTTAAGTATTTTAAAGCTTGGGATTACTTTCTACTATGAGTATTTTAGTTTACCAAATATATTCCAGGGTAGTTTCGCTATCCTAAAGTTTCATTTGGCACGTCAATACGTTTGGTACGTCCCCCTGATGTTCACGAAATTGAATATGTACGAGTTGATGGCGCCAGAAGCGGTTCCGTCATCTGGACGAAATCGACAATAAAAAAAAAGGGAGCTCTGCGCATGCGCGGAATTTGGGCAACAGATAGGACACAAAAATCCGTTCACCAAAAAACAAGGGACCGGCCGTGTCCTATCGTGCACTAGGAATACGGTTAGGGTACAGATGTAGCAATATCCAACGCCTAGACCCTTACTTTGGTGTCTTGCGGTACCGGCATTAGTTTTAGTTAGGTTAGGAAACAAATTGGTTGTCTGTAAAGTCGGTTTTACGGACGATAGTTTAACGTGACAACGTCATAACAAAGCATTGATGAAATGATTGCATACTTTTATGAATAAAATTGAATAATTTTTATTTCAATAATAAAAGAATAAATACTTGAATTTATACTAGTAATCAGATTTTTAAAATGCAAGAATAATTAACCTTTATTGCCGAAATTGTTGTTGTAATAAGCAATGAAAACCACATTAACTTTTCGTTTAAATATAATTATGAACAATTTTTCATATAAATAAACTGTAATCAATTATCTAACATGACCTATTATTACTGCACTCGCTGACATATGCTACTTTTTTAATAATAAAAGAATAAATACAGCGTAACGGGACAATGTGCGTAACGGGACACTCTTTCGTGCGTGCAGCCGGCGTTCAAAGATTTAGTAGACGTTGTCACGTCAAAGAGTTTAAAATCTAATCATAATACCAAACCCATATGAATTACAGAAGAATAAGCAATTAATGATTTTAGATCACCCTGACGATGACAAACGAAACTAATGAGCAATATCCATAACATAACCATACTAAATCGTTCACAAAAAAAAGTAATCTTCTACCAAACAAGTCATTAGTGAATATTTTGTAGGAACTTAAAGGCAATTTATTTCGCTCGATCCTGGCTTGTGCTAAAAGTATGAACTCATGTTGTATGCATTTTTGGATTAACCGTTAATACATATGTAGCCTTCATCTTGAAAGCCTTAATTTTCAGTATATCATTAAATAAATCAATGCTTTCGTGTAACTGTAGAATTCTGAGTTTTTTTTTTCAAGGTTTCGAGAAAATTATTATTTTTATTTATCAAGGGCATACTTGAGCTTTAAGACGGAATTTTTAATCCAAAACTATATCCACATGATTTCATGCTTTTGGAACATTCTAAGACCGACATAATAATTTGAAAATTTTAGTTGATTTTAAAAAAAAAATTAATTAAGTAAGGAAACATTTTTTTTTCTTCAGAAAAACATTAAAATATGGCTATGTTATGAATTCGTCTTAAATAGTGTGTAAAGGCAAGAAATGCTAGAAAAATAATTTGGAAAAATGTTAATGTATTATGTCTTTGATCTCTTTTATGGCCTTGTGAAATTGAATATCGTTGAGGGGACGCTACCTCGTCTCTCTCTCTCTCTCTCTCTCTCTCTCTCTCTCTCTCTCTCTCTCTCTCTCTCTCTCTCTCTCTCTCCCCCTTCTTCCCCAGTAATTATACACCCTCACAGCCACGCCCTTCGCCTGCAGGGCCGAGAAAGGGTAGCGCCCAAGCTCTGGGCTAGTCGCAGTGTGGACACAAAGACCCGCGTTCCATGCGTGGAGTCTGGGGCAAGGTATTCCAAGTCGTCCGATTGAAAACTTAAAACTTGAGTACCACCGTCTTTTCACTTTACCCTCTTGTCCTTTTCCGCGTAATAGCGTCACTTTTGACTCCTTACTATTCATAATTTATCCCTAAGTCCATGCAGGTTTTATCTGGGGAAGTCTTCATTACACAGACGAGAGAGTCACACCCGAAGTTCCCCGAAGTTCATGCTCGCTTTTTCCTCCCCGTTCTATCTCGTTGTATAAACCGGTGTGGCTTTAAATTTTGCGGTCGATTAGGATAGGTTAGCTACATTATAAATACTTTAAAACATTGTGGATGGTTGGTTATATTAGGTAAGTATAGCTACATTAAAAATACTGTAAAATCATTTTATGTTTGCTTAGCAAATAACTTTTTAATATGTAGGTATCCAGGGCTAGGAAACCGTTTACCTACATGATTTCACAGTATCTTTAATGTTGCTATCCTAACCAAATCAACCGTCCACAATGTTTTAAGTATTTATAATGTAGCTAACCTAACCTTTTACAATGAACAAAAAATAAAACCCGAAGATGCACGATCCAGCGTTTGGCTCTCTCGTCTGTGAAAAGAAGGCTTCCCTTTTATCTGGGCCCAACTTAACGTACGTTTAATTTAGATTCAGCATAGGGGAGTTTAGTCATGGATTTAATCGCTGCCATGGCTGGCCAATCCCCTCCTAGCACATGATGCATGCGACCCTCTCCCTGCATGGCTAATCCCAGCATGACTAGGCGTATAGGCTTCGGCCTGGGGAGAGAGGTGCCGCTTCTTATAGGATGACACCGTAGAGGGACGGACGCTAGCTGTGTGAAAGGTGGGGACTCCCATTGGACCCCCCCCCCCCCCCGCCGCTGGCCTGCCTCGTCGCCTCGCCTCTAGCATCCTCGCAACAATAATGCAAAAATAATATACGCCATGCTGGTGTTAATTAATAAATGTTTATTCTCAAGTCACCCAATGTCTTGTCCAGTTCCGCACAGTTCGCACTCCTCGCTGGAGCTAGGCTCGACAGTGGTTCGCCCCTTTACCACGCGCCTGTCCACACACACACACAGTCTCGCGCCACTCAGTCGCACTCTCACGGTCCCGTTGAACTCCACGTCGCGCCACTCTAGAGGGGTTCTCTCTCACCCTCTTCGCCGATGTCACACTTCCCTTTGCTCGCATAACTCTGCGGAACTCTGTCGCCAAGAACTGCCGCAGAGGCCGGCGTCGCTGCTTATATACCTGCGGCGCCCTTCTCGAACCGACGAGAGCAGCTAGTGACGAGTCGCGTCATCCCGGGGCAGACCCCCGACTGCCCGAAGCGTCGAGAATAGCGTCGCTCGCTCGCGCCACTCCGCGCGGCGGCCCCGCGGAATTCCCAAGGCCGCTCAGCGACGGATGAAAGCGCACGAGGCAGGGCGACGCGCGGTGTATGGAGGGGAGCAGGGGGGGTTAGCGACGACCCTTGTAATCCGGCCAGGCACACGTGGCATGTCTTACGTCTAGTGGCTGGCGCGTGACGTCACTGGCCGTGCGTGGCCGCCAGCCAGCACCGAACCTGTCGTCGCGGTCCTGTCTGCGTTCGTAACAGTATTAACAGTTCAATAAAGTTTTAACAAGATGATCATTATTTTAATTTAATTCCTTGTTGAAAATGAGGTGCAAAGCCGGGGTTTAGTATTTTTTCAAGATTTTTTTTCCTTTTGACGTGACAACGTCTAATAAATCTATGAACGCCGGCTGCACGCCCGAAAAAGTGTCCCGTTACTCTCATTGTACGCTTGCGCCGCACCGACAGAAGTGAAAACCTAAAACTTTGTTTATAAATGTGTAATATAAAATAATTTATGCGTCAAATATACATAAGAAAATGAATCTGATTACTACTATAATTTCAAGTATTTGTTCTTTTATTATTAAAATAAAAATGATTCAATTTTATTCATGAAAATATGCAATAATTTAATCAATGTTTTGTTATGACGTTTTCACGTTAAACTATCTTCCGTAAACCCACTTTACAGACAACCATTTTTTTTTCATTAGTTTTTTTTTGGCGACGTTCCATTATACAGTTTAAAATTTCCTCTGCAAATCGAATGAATCGATAGTCGACATAGCTGTTCCGGCAGCGAATTATAACGGCAAGTGTGCAGAAACCACATGAGATTTCACGTCCAGGAATATAGTTGAAAACTCAGTTCGGGTGTATGCCTATATTTATCACGCTCGGCATTAGTTTGAAGCATCCTACGTTAAATCTCGTGTCCCGAGTTTCATATTATACCTAAGTGTGTTTGAAAAAATGAGAACGCGTGTGAATTTTAACGTCGCCGAGGTTTACGTCAACTGCTTCGTCGGTATAGAAAGTTGAGAATTTTTTTACTTCGCAAGCTCTCGGCCATTTTTGGTGGGCGCGCGCGTCTGGGGGTTTGCGCGCGAAATTTTCCGCTTCTGCGCGTCGGATATGTTCTATTACTTCGTGGTCGTGTTTGACGAGTAGCTGAGTGAAGTAGGATCGCAAACTCATCACAGCGCCATCCACTTCCCCTCCCCCCCCCTCCATTTTATTTTGTAAAAAAGAGCTCAAAGTCATAAAAAAACAGTCGTAACGGTTCAGCGGGTGTGTTTAAAAAAAGAAAAAAAAAGGATTGCAAGGTCGGAGGCGTGACTGAGGTAAGAGCTGAAACAGGCGATAAAAACGGACATTAACCCCCCTCCCCTTCTTTTTTTTACCCCCAGCTTTTTCTCCTTCGTCTCAGCACCTTCCTGTCCGATGCAATGTTAAAGGTGTTTTTTTTTTACGATTGAAAATAAAAAAATAAAAAACTTAAGAAATATGATTTTAACATATACGTGGCCGTGCGCACGGGTTACGTTAACAACGCGAATCACGCCGGAATGCGTTGGAACCAGTTTCTATAGCCTCTGCGCAGGGCGCCGTTTATTAAAACTGTTGACCGATTTGTTCCCTTGCTGGGATTCGGGGATTCGGTTCGGACGTGTTCTGGAATACGGTCCCGCGAGTTAGGTCACTGTTGTGTCCCGACGAGATAGTGTTTTATTCGGGGGACGCACCACAACGCCGAAATACCACAACTCCGAACGTACATTACGCCGAAAACCATAACGCCGAATGCCAAATTGACTACAACGCCGACAGCTAGAAAACTGCTGTGTACCACAACGCCGAATTACCACAACTCCGAACGTACAATAACGCCGAAAACCATAACGCCGAATGCCAAATTGACTACAACGCCGACAGCTAGAAAACTGCTGTGTACCACAACGCCGAATTACCACAACTCCGAACGTACAATAACGCCGAAAACCATAACGCCGAATGCCAAATCGACTACAACGCCGACAGCTAGAAAACTGCTGTGTACCACAACGCCGAATTACCACAACGCCGAAATACATTAACGCCGAAAAATGTCATCGCAGGACTGCCACAAAGGTTAGGTTAGGTAAGGTTACCACACAAATTCATTCAGTTGTTTTTCATTTTGCTCCTGTGCCCCCCCCCCCTTCCCCGCAGCAACATTTTTCGGCGTTACTGTATTTCGGCGTTGTGGTACACAGCAGTTTTCTAGCTGTCGGCGTTGCGGTCAATTTGGCATTCGGCGTTACGGTATTCGGCGTTATTGTACGTTCGGCGTTGTGGTATTTCGGCGTTGTGGTAACGACCCGTTTTATTCGCTGCCTGACCCTGACGTCTTGGATTACCCCTCTCGAAGTCACGATAATCAAAGAGAGTTACGAGAAAGTAAAGAAACGGTCGGATTGGTCAAGAAAGTCGTCAAAAAGTTCCGAAACCAAACATAATTGTTTTCGGAAGTCACGAAGATTTAAATTGCAGCAGATTTTTTTTTACAACCTTTCACATTTTGACGCCTCACTTGTTTGGACCTGTATGTATGCTTAAAGAATGTGGAAATTATTGCTGAAAAATATTTTGGCCTGAAATGTCGGTACGTTACTGCGAATAGTAACATCTGTTTCACATTACATTTACTAAAGTTTAATTTTACTTATTATAAATATAAATAGTCATTACGATAGTAAAAAAATTAAAAACTCAAATAAAAGTTCTTGAAATTTCCTGAAATTTTTTTACAGGATTTTGTAGCTGTTAAGCTTTGTCGTTTCCTAAGATATTTAATTTTTTTTATCTTAAGCTCTTATTGTAATACATATTAGTATATCATTTTTATATTGTAATATAAATTGAAATGACATTTCTATTTCATAATCCTAAATATAGATGTCTTCTGGAATGTAGGCTACACCATGACCCACACATTCAAAAATTAATCGACCAATGTATCGTTAAGGTGTAAATTGTGCACTTGAGTTGACGAACAGACTGAAAGGTTTAAACTTTATGTGTAAGACGGAATGAGGTTTTGAATTTTTAGCGTTTCGCTTATAAAGCTGGAGCCACAATAGCACAATAGCAGCGATGCGACAGTAAAATATCACGTTATTGCGAACATGCGATTAAATATGAAATGTTTCTCACCGTTACGTACTTAACGAACACACGACATCCAACAAAGCTTGCATATTTTAGGTAAGTTTCGAAGAAAGACTACCTACAAAGATAGATAATTTATACTTTTCGACGTGACAACGTCTAATAAATCGATGAACGCCGGCTGCACGCACGAAAAAGGATTTCTCATTGTCCCGTTACGCTCATTGTACGCTTGCGCCGCATCTATCTCTCTTCCACTCGATTGGAACAACCATCGATTTGACTTTTTCGAGGCACATTAAACTTGAAACACTCCCATTCGTTTCCTACTTTTCTTATCATCGTCCTATCCTTAACAGAATAAAACAGATTGTAAGAAGTTAAATAGCAAACATGTATAAAAGTTATAGTTAAAATAATCTCTTTGTTAAAGTAATAAACATATTTGAATTAATGAGTGCAAATAAAAGTAAATTTATCAATTAAATTCTAGATCTCATTTCACTCCTTCTTTGTATCCATACAACATAGTGATAATTCAATAAAAATGATTCAATTTTATTCATAAAACTATGCAATCATTTCATCAATGTTTTGTTATGACGTTGTCACGTTAAACTATCGTCCGTAAACCAACTTTACCGCAACCAATTTGTTATACTTTTACATAATATTCCTCTGGAAACCAGTTGCCAAGCAATCAGAAAGATATTGTAACTTTGTACATCACATGGCTATGTCTATTTTTGCATACATTAAATATACATCTTTTCGAGATAACATTGAGTATTTCTTACGATAATTAGCGCATAATTTTATATTTAAATTGAAGTTTCATTCAAGCATTTTTTTTTTCAAACATTGGAAGGTAATCTAATATTCTGCAGTTGGGCTTTATTTTCTTTTATTATGCTTATTAATGTGCGCAGTTAATACTGGAAAGCTATACAGAGTGAACGGTTTCCAAATATATTTTAACTATTTTAGAGGTACTGGGACTACCACAATATTACTGTGAAAACTTTTTTTGAAGTGGTACAGTCGTTTTCATGTAAATGTACAAATTTAAAAAAAAAATTATGTTCATTCCATTGCAAAAAAAATTGGTTGACTGTAAAGTCGGTTTACGGACGATATTTTAACGTGACAACGTCATAACAAAACATTGATGAAATGATTGCATACTTTTATTAATAAAATTGAATCATTTTTATTTTAATAATAAAAGAATAAATTCTTGAAAAAATACTAGAAAACAATTTTTTAAAATGCAAGAATAATTAACCTTTATTGCCGAAATTATGGTTGTAATAAGCAATGAAAACCACATTAACTTTTCACTTCACTTTATAACCAGTCGACGAAACAGTTCACGTGTAGATGACTTGTAATTAATTTTAAAAACTGGCGTTTAGCTATAAAGTTTAAATTTAATTATGAACAAGTTTTCATATAAATAATATGTCATCAAATAACTATCATCAATTATATGAATCACCATAATTTTCTAGTCAATTCTAACATAACCTATTATTACTGCACTCGCCGACAGCGTAACGGAACAATGTGCGTAACGGGACACTTTTTCGTGCGTGCAGCCGGCGTTCATCGATTTATTATACGTTGTCATGTCAAAAAAAATATATGGGGTACGATAACAGATCTCTGATCTCCGCCCTTTAAGTTTCGTTCGCTAGCAACAGCTGTGACATTGGCCTGTGTGGATGACCTACCTCTTTCCCCCACCCTTCCCCCCTTCACCCGCCCGATCACGCCTTCAACACTCCTTAACCCTGGAAGTGGAGTGGTGTGGCTCGCCTTTGTCGACGGCCGCGGCAGACGGATCGATTGATCGATAGTACGGCGATACCGCGCCGTCACCGCGTCGGAAAGCCTTCAGTTCACAGACGAGAGAGCCACACCCGAAGTTCCCCGAAGTTCATGCTAGGAAACCGTTTACATGATTTCACAGTATCTTTAATGTAGCTATCCTAGCCAAATCAACCGTCCACAATGTTTTAAAAGTATTTATAATGTAGCTAACCTAACCTAACTGACCATTAGTTATCATGAGTTAAAATGAACATTAAAAAAAAACCGAAGATGCACGATCTGACGTTTGGCTCTGTCGTCTGTGAAAAGAGGGCTTCCCTCACCATGTCTCGACAGGTCTCGACTGGTCTCGACTTGTTCCGCCCCCCTCCCTCCCTTCCACCAACCTCGCCAAGCTACCCCTCCTTCCCCTCCCAGAAAGTCCCCCCCCCCTCCCCTAGTCCAACAGGTTGCCATGGATGCGGTTGCTCCACTTTCCGTCCCCCTCCTTATCCATCTAACGCCACAGAGACACCCTCAAGATTGGTTCATAATTAAGACATAAGCAGGCCCCTAGCGCGCGACTGTGCATATGACCTGTGCGAAATCGGTGCAAAATTAAAAATCTTTACTGCCAATTGAAATTTCGCGATGCATCCGACATAATATGTAGGCAGTGTCAGAAAATAAATACCACCACATGATTATCCCACGACATCTGACCAGCAATTTTGAATGAATACAGTTTTCCAACATAGAATTTGATTTGGGTTCTGTGAATTTTTTTTATTATTTGCCATTCTACCCACGACAAATTATTATTAATATTTACATTAATTGCTAATGACCTTTTACAAGAAATAATAGCAATAATTTCATTTTTTAAAGCATTGAATTACATGCACACGAACATTGCAGTATCTCAACAATTACTAGCCACAATACTGTAGAACGTTATAAACAGTTCTCTAGGCCCGCCAAAATGGCATCTCACTCTACTCTCATTGGCTAGACAACTAGACAACGTTCATGAAGTTGAAATTAATAATATTCGTAAAGAGCTGCGTTTACATTCGTCGGTTCCTAACAAAAAAATCAGTTATTTATCTTGTATGCACCAATTTTTTTTGTTAAGAAACCTTCGGGTTTTAGTTCACATAACCAACAAGAACTCCCAGCTGAAAATTCATATTAAAAAAAAAAACTAGATACAATATAGTGTGGCCAATCGACGACTAGATTCCTCGACTGGAAAGTTAGGCGGCACCAACAGTAGATGTGACTGAACATTTTTATTGTTAGGACAAGTGGAGATTTCTCGTCGAATCTAGTGGTAGCGGCTGCGAACCACACACAACTTAGAAACACACAACTTAGAACAGTCATAACTTAGAAACCTCGAAAAAAAATCCACGTAACTTAGAACTGTCATAAGTTATACGATCATAACTTAGAAACACACAACGCAGAATCACGCAACTTAGAAACTTTGTAACTTAGAAAGTCATAACTTATAACTATCGCAACTTAGAATTGTCATAACTTAGAAATATGTTACTTAGAAACACGCAACGCCGAACCACATAACTTATAACTATCATAACTTAGAAACACACAACTTAGAACTGGCATAATTTAGAAGATTCTATCTTGTGTGTTTCTAAGTTATGTGTTTCTAAGTTGTTTGTTTCTAAGTTATGACAGCAACCCGTAGCGGTCACTGTATTATTCTGTACACACGGTTCTTAGGCACATTCTACGACGGATCTAGATCCCCGGAAGACATCGCTATCGCAGAGGTTCCTAAAAGGTGTGTTCTGCGTAACCTTGGGGTTATGTGAATAAGGACGAATGTCATGTAAAGCAGTCACAATTATTTACAAATAACTTTCTTTGAAGGAGTTTGGGTTCCGCTAAAAACAAAAATCGATCATATGGTTCCCTGGCTGAAAAAAAAGGTGCGGTTGTGTTATGGGGCCGTGTGTTGTACGTGAATACGTTTACGTAACAGGTAATATTTTCTATATAAATTACGCCATTTTTTATTTTAAGACCATATAGATTCACTGTAACTATTTTACGCTAATGATTATATATTCAATCGATAGATTTTGACTCAAACGAACGTCGTAGCTTCTCCGAGTCAAAAGTTATACCAAACGTAAATCTCGAAACGCAGCAAAATGACCTCAAAATGGCGGCGCTTCCCCCTCCACCGCGCGCGATACGTCACAGTCCTCACTTAGCGTAGCGAATTCTTTGATCCTTTAGCTATCCAGTGGTGTAATTAAATTTTGGATGGAGGTGATAGATATGTAGCTGCAACACCAAAGTGTATCCCCCGATTTTGTTATCATTCTTTTTTTTAATTGCCTTCCACTATGGAAGTAATTTTAAAGACGTATTCACGTCAAAAAAGAAAAGAAAAGAGAGAATGCTCTGCGCATGCGCGGAATTTGGGCAACAGATGACACAGCGAAATCCTTTCCCTAAAAATAAGGGTTAGGGCATGTCCTGTTGGCATTAGGAATACTGTTAGGGATACAGGCGTAGCATATTCAACACCTAATTTTGAAGTGAAAACTTCCGTAGGAATGTTTGGATAGGGAGTAAATTCGTGTAAGTCGTCATCGACATGGTCACGTGACGTGTTGACGATAACACTGTATCTGTACAAATTTGGTTTTTGTTCAATTTTTATTTTAAATCTTAAGTATACGATTACTGTGCAGTAAAAAGTGAGTATAAAATATATTAATATTCTCATATAGATATATAGTTTGAATAACGCAGAAAACGGAGTCTCTGAAGCAATATAACCTAAAAATTAAGAACATCATTATTTATTTATTTAATACCTACAATTACTATGCAATGCGTATTTTATAGTAATTTAGGAGTTATTTTACTAACGTGATAAAACAAATTTGTTGTGTCATGATATTTTTTTCGTAAAAATTGCGGAAAAAAATCTCTGATTTTTATCAAATAATATTTTTTTTTATGTTACACAATTATATTTTACAAAGTTAGTATTTCTTATTTCAAAATTATATTTTTATTTTCTTAATTCTATTATTAATATTAATAATAGTTACTTCTATTATTATTATTATTAATTCTATAATTTGAATTTTAGGGGGAAAAATGTGTACATTATATTGTTATTCTCTATAAATATATATTTAATATTTTGACGTGGCAACGTCTAATAAATCGATGAACGCCGGCTGCACGCACGAAAAAGTGTCCCGTAACGCAATTGTCCCGTTACGATTATACCCGTTACGCTCATTGTACGCTTGCGCCGCATCTATCTCTCTTCCACTCGATTGGAACAACCATCGATTTGACTTTTTCGACGCACATTAAACTTGAAACACTCCCATTCGTTTCCTACTTTTCCTATCATCGTCCTATCCTTAACAGAATAACACAGATTGGAAGAAGTTAAATAGCAAACATGTATAAAAGTTATAGTTAAAATAATAAACATATTTGAATTAACGAGTGCAAATAAAAGTAAATTTATCAATTAAATTGTAGATTTCATTTTCACTCCTTCTTTTTATCCATACAAAATAGTGATAATTCAATAAATATGATTACATTTTATTCATAAAAAGTATGCAATCATTTCATCAATGTTTTGTTATGACGTTGTCACGTTAAACTATCGTCCGTAAACCGACTTTACAGACAACCAATTTTTTTTTTTTTTTGTGTATCTTTGAAAACCGGTCTGAATCATCGCGAGTATGCCTACAACTCGCTTCCCTGCCGGCCGTGAAGAAGTTTTTCGCTTCGGTCGGGGAAACGAGAGACTACTCGCTCCTCCAACGGGTGGCAGGACTTCTTGTAAGATTGGTTTGCGAGGGGGTTGGTGGGGGGGAGAGAGAAGGGGGGTTGCCTAACAGCCATTAGCGGCGCCTGGAGTCTTCGTCCCCATCGACGGGAATAAACAACCCTCCTGGTCGTGACGACTCCATTAGCGTCGCTCGAAGCGTCGCCTCTTGCGAGAGACTTCTACTTCCTGACTTGAAGCCCGAGTGTCAAGTAACACGGGAAAGAAGAAAAAAAAAATTGGTTGTCTGTAAAGTCGGTTTACGGACGATAGTTTAACGTGACAACGTCGCATAACAAAACATTGATGAAATGATTGAATACTTTTATGTATAAAATTGAATCATTTTTATTGAATTATCACCATTTGTATGGATACAAAGAAGGAGTGAAATTAAATCTACTATTTAATCGATAAATTTACTTTTATTTGCACTCATTAATTCAAATATGTTTATTACTCTAACGAAGAGATTATTATAACTATAACTTTTATACATGTTTGCTATTTAACTTCTTCCAATCTGTGTTATCCTGTTAAGGATAGGACGATGATAGGAAAAGTAGGAAACGAATGGGAGTGTTTCAAGATTAATGTGCCTCGAAAAAATTAAATCGATGGTTGTTCCAATCGAGTGGAAGAGAGATAGATGCGGCGCAAGCGTACAATGAGCGTAACGGGACACATAGTAACGGGACAATGTGCGTAACGGGACACATCGTAACGGAACAATGTGCGCAACGGAACACTTTTTCGTGCGTGCAGCCAGCGTTCATCGATTTATTAGACGTCACGTCAAAAAAATGGTTGTTTGTAAAGTCGGTTTACGGACGATAGTTTAACGTGACAACGTCATAACAAAACATTAATGAAATTATTGCATACTTTATGAATAAAATTGAATCATTTTTATTTTAATAATAAAACGATAAATACTTGAAATTATACTAGTAATCAGATTTTTTAAAATGCATGAATAATTAACCTTTTATTGCCGAAATTGTTGTTGTAATAAGCAACGAAAACCACATCAACTTTTCACTTCACTTTATAGACAGTCTAGTGGAAGAGATAGATGCGGCGCAAGCGTGCAATGAGCGTAACGGGACACAGCGTAACGGAACAATGTGCGTAACGGGACACTTTTTCGTGCGTGTAGCCTGGCGTTCATCGATGTATTAGACGTTGTCACGTCAAAAAAGAAATTCTTGCATGGGAGTTCATACGCCACAGAAGTGAAACTTCTTACTTATAAATTATTATAATATCTTGTGAGTACATGTATCTTGAACGTGAATTTAATAGTGAATATCCTTTGTGTTAAGTTTTTATTTTTTTATTTTAGTAGTAGTATTTTCAAACTGTTGTGTATCATTGTTTGGAAATTCACGTCTACACTTCACATCTAATATGTTCGTTTTTTATTATTTTTTAACATGTTTATGTTTTTTGTATTTGTTTTATATTTATATACCGCCAGCCTTTTTTGGACTGAGTCTTTTGGCCGGTGCTTAATAAATGTTCACATATATAATTAAATTAGGCATAGGGAACATCTTTGGCTGATGTCGCAGATTAAAAAAAATACATGCAAGTATGTGAGCTCTAAATTATGCGGTTGTGCAAGTGTACAAGTATGCTGCTTCATTTCTACCTCTCCCCTGCCGTCTTTTCCTCTACCGGTTTCCCCCACCACGTACCTTACTATTCCCCTCATGTGATCGGAATTTTCGTAACGCTCGAAAATTGTAGCCTCCTTGGCAAAGAAGTTTCACTAAAAAAAATTGTACTTTTGCAGAAAAAAAAAGTTCCTTTGGGTACAATTTGCCAAGGAATATTTTTTTAATACTACAAGGAAAATATTGCAAAGCTGTGCAACATATTTCTATAGTTACTAGCTGAAGTTACTAGCTGAAGTCACTAGCTGAAGTCACTAGCTGAAGTCACTAGCTGAAGTCACTAGCTGAAGTCACTAGCTGAAGTCACTAGCTGAAGTCACTAGCTGAAGTCACTAGCTGAAGTCACTAGCTGAAGTCACTAGCTGAAGTCACTAGCTGAAGTCACTAGCTGAAGTCACTAGCTGAAGTCACTAGCTGAAGTCACTAGCTGAAGTCACTAGCTGAAGTCACTAGCTGAAGTCACTAGCTGAAGTCACTAGCTGAAGTCACTAGCTGAAGTCACTAGCTGAAGTCACTAGCTGAAGTCACTAGCTGAAGTCACTAGCTGAAGTCACTAGCTGAAGTCACTAGCTGAAGTCACTAGCTGAAGTCACTAGCTGAAGTTACTAGCTGAAGTTACTAGCTGAAGTTACTAGCTGAAGTTACTATCTGAAGTACCCGGTGCTTCCCGGACTTTACGCATCATTAGACATTTGAAAGACGGGAAATTGTTAATCTTTAAGGCCCCCGCTATCCCCTTGGGAGTTGTGATTTGTCTGTAACTAAAGGCATACTATTTCTACAAAAATATTTTGATTCTCATTTGTGATAAATTAGCAAAAACGCTTATGCGACTAACTTTTATTTATAAACAGAATCATGAAAACCAATTTCCATGTTCCAAACATCAAAAATGACAAAACTTACATAGAAACTTTCAAAAATCTTTCTTAGTGTCTAACTTAGTTATATGAGGAACTAATGTGCAAAATTCCTTGCTTATAAACGTTGTCTGTCAGTCATAGTTAAGAGTTTTATTAAGTAGATTTTTGCATGTATGAAATACTTTTTTTTGGGAACAATACTGGATATTTTCTTGTCGCGCTTACGAAAATTGGCACATAATTTTAAACGTTGGTTGAAGTTTTATACAAACAAAAGTTTTTTAAAACAATTAAAAAGATAATCGAATATTCCACAATAGGAAATTGTTTTGTTTTATTATGGTTATTATGTTCGCGGTTAATAATGGAAAGCTATTCAGAGAATGGTTTACAAATACGTTTTAACTAGAGGAGGTACTATGGAAACACAAAGCAAAAATGCCCGGGCAAAACGTCGCAGTATGACTATAAAAATATTTTTGTAGTGATATACAGTTGCTTCATGTAAATGTACAAATTTACAAATATTTGTAATTTTACATGGGTATTTTTGTTACAATTACAAAAAAATAACTTGATATGGTAGGATAGTTTCTTAAACCATTTTACTTTTATAGTTTCATGATTTTTCTCACGACTTAAATTAAATTCATGTTATAGGCTTAGTCAATTGTCTATAAAAAATTTAAGTCCCTACATTGGATTTTAGAAACTTATAGGTAATTTTATATTTCAAAATCTGTATGAATAAATAGAATGTAATCGTGTAAAATACAACATTCAATCAAATGTTTGTATAAGTCTTTTGTAGCAGAGATATTTATTTTTGGTACATCACTTGTAAATCGGTGAAGATTATGTTTTCATCTAAAAGCATACAAACATGAAGTTTCCAGGGTTTTTGTGAAAACTTAATTTATTTAGTTGTAAAAGATATTCTAAGGGTTTTTTTACGACAAAGTACACACACAAACGGTTAATGTAAATTTGTATAATAAAAACAGTTTGCGTGCTATCAATTTATGCAAAGATTGAAATATAATTTGGCCTTTAAAGTTCTCAAAACCATTAAATAACTTTTATTTGCAGTGGAAAAAAAATACAAGCTACGCACTATAGTTATATTATTGGTCTACAGCCTTGCGCTTAGAGGCGATACCACACTGGAAGCACCAGCAAGAGTCGCATTTATCGTCCCGCCTCACCAACACAGTTTTTCAGTTTCCATAAATTATTTAATTTTCGGAAGTAGATTAAAAATGGCGTAGTAAGTCAATAAAAACCATAACATCATTAGACAATAAACACGCACATACACACTGCTGCAATGCCATAGACGCTTCCATTGTCTCTTCCTGCAGAACATGTCATGAATAAAAATACAAGGGATACCATAGCACACAGGATAAAAATACACGATAAAATATACATGATGGAATGGGGAAAATCAGACTAAAAAAATTCCACAACCGACACAGATACACCTCTGACTAGGCGGGCCCCACAATGAGTGATTAGGTTTGGTTTGTATGTCACAAATACTCTTAATTTTTTGAGAATGGTTGGTTGGGTTAGGTTAGCTATATTTTAAATAGTTAATTCGTAACAAACCTTTCAAATGATTTTAAATTTGGCCCCCTTTTTTTTTAAGTAGATAACATAAACTAGCCAAACGTACACACTAATTTCATTTTCATTTCTGGGAAATGAGGCTTTTCCTTTAGAATTACGGTCGACATTTTTTCATGTGTAACATCTTAGCTCTCGGTATACGGCATTTGGTGGGAGTAATTTCCGTGAATGGAACGGAAGTCGCATGGAACGGAAATGTGTAACCACGGTGCTGCCATCTGTGGCGGATAACGCGAACCAAAGTTCGCAAAGCCAAAGGAATACTTCATAGTATTAACTCTTAAATGAAATTTAACAAGACGGGCAGTATTTTAAAAAAAATTCCTGGTCGAAAATTAGGTCCAAACCCGGGGTTTAGTATTTTTTTTAAGTCTTTTTCGCTTTTACCGGAGCCGTTTCATTATACTGTTTAAAATTTCGTTCTTCAAATCGAATGATTCGATGGTCAACGTGGCTGCTCCGGCAACGAATTCTAGCGGCGGGTGCGGAAACTTTGTGTGATTCGCGTCCAGAAATGCAGTTGAGACACACAATTGGCGGATATTTATCACGCTCGGCATTATTTTAAAAGGATTCTACGTTAAACTACGTGTCTGAGTTTCGTATTACAAGTGTGTTTGAAACACGAGAACACGTGAATTTGCTTGTTACCGAACTGAAAGACTCGCTTACTTTTTTTTTTTTTTTCCAACACACAAAATATTATTTACAACCGCTTATATATTTGGTCGTGAGGATTTATTGCGTTGCGTTCTGAATGAACGAGCTGGTAGCCAAAACAGAAAATAAATCTCAAGTCACTTCGAATCACTCTCAACAAGCTCATGTTTTGTTACGTCATGTTTTGTTTTTGTTTCAGTTGTGTGTTTATTGCACCTGAAAGTCCCATCTTGCGTTGTTTTGTGCGCGGCAATTGTTTCGCTCGCAAGAGAGTCAGCAGTAAATTTAACCCACCCCCCCCGGCCGCTCAGTTGGAAGGTGTTAAAATAAGCTCTGTTTCGGAAGCGGTTCGCGTGTTTTATTTATCACGATGCCTTTGCAAGCACTCAGCGAACTCAAATCGCACGTACTTTTTTACATTCGCAGCAGGTTTTAGTTACCACTTTCCATGATTAAAATGTGTACGTAAATCTATAGCTGCCCCGTTATCTTGAATTCGTTTGGCGTGCGTTTAACTCCTAATCAGTGCCAGATAGTATTAAACGTATTTTTACAACCAAGGCTTTATAAACGAACTATAGTGTGTCCCACGCTTAGTTTTCAGTACAGAGTAAAGGGGAATAACTGTTGCCAGGTTGATACTACCCGGCTTGAAAACATTAAACAAATTTCTATTTTGTACACCATCTTTAAAATTAACAAGGTTTGGTACTTATATTATTTTTTTTATCTTTCTTAGGCCGTAAAATAGTATATATTTACAGTATTATTACAGTTTTAGAAATCCAGTGTTAAACACTTAAGTTATTATTTCACAGCAGAAACAATTTTTATGATTGTCAGTCATTGTTAATAACAAGGCATGTCATAAAATCACGTGCTTTGCTCAAAAGATAAAAATTATATACATTAAATGATGTAAAAAAATGTTGACAAAAGCAGTTGAATGCAAGATGGCATCTTTCAAATAGGTTGACTTGGAAATAAAAAAAATAATATCAGATATATATACATATATATACATATATAATTGTATGTTGGAATGTATGACGTTTATAAACTCCGAAACCGTTTGACCGATAGCCATTAAAATTGTCACATTGAAGTGTTTATCGTGGAGAAGGTTTTCATGCTGTCCATTTCTTTTTTGTAACTTGCCGCTAGATGGCACTGCAGCGCATCAACTTCTAAACCGTTCAACCGATCACCATGGGTGAACAGAAAATCATAGGTCATAGACACACAAACAGTAGTTGTGTGTCATTTCTCTATGTCCACCACACTGTCATATTTTGCTTTAACTCGCGGACAATACATCACCCTGTGTTCAGCCCGGGCAACGCCGGGTACTGCAGCTGGTTACGTTACAAAGTTGTGTTTAAAACTGTTGTGTTCTATGGCGTATATCTGGCAACAGCGCAACAAGGACAGCGCTAAAGACAGAAATCGTGCATTGGAAAGAGAGAGAGTGAATGCCCATTAAAATGCAAAGTGCAGACTAATGATGACACGCTATATATAGCTGTGTTACCCGGCTTCACACGGATCGCATCCGACTCATCGATATTCCTTCGGATGGCTTTCAAATTCAAAGTACAGTATGCCCACAAAAGAATGTTCCATTTATAAATTTTAATAGTATCAACTGTAAGAGTTTTAGTGTGTTGATTCAACGTCACAATCAAAGAGTAACTTAAAACAGTTTTATATAAGCACATGCGTGAGTACTACTTTGTTGTTTTCTCGCTTGCAGCGCCACCTACGCAAAATGGCGAAACCTGGGCGTAATTAGTAGAGGGTGAACCTGCAAATTTTACTTGGCAACAGGATGGAGCCTCTCCCAAATGGAATCTCTTTGCACGAGAGTGGTTGAACGACTAAGTCCCTGACCGTTGGATTAGTCGTAATGATCGAGACGATAGAGCTCTTTTACTCTGGCCTCAACATTCACATAAACATAACGCTATGTTTTTTTTAGATCGTGTCTACGTTCCTCGTCTACTTAATGATTTTCCAGAGTTGAGACACAGGATTGAAGAGGCATAGCTTCCATTACTCCGGACTTGTGAACCAAAGTGTAGGAAGAATTTGACTTCAGGTTATGTGTGCCTTATAACTAAAGGTGCACATGTTACATTTGTAAGAGAAACTAGGTTAGTTTACCTTCAATGTGATAAACGATTTGGTTGTAAATGGCCTAAATTAAAATGTCATAACATACCATTGAGACTGGGACATTCTTTGATGGACATTCTGTTTATATCGTTATTCTTTGGGTTGTCCTATGGGACGCTGTTATTGAGCAGAAGGATTTTTCACGCACGGAGATGGCAAACCTGCCTCGTGGCCGTGCGGTTAGCATCGCTGACTACCAATCCTACAGTTACCAGCGATGAGAGCCACACCCGAACAGTTCCAAAGTTCTCCGAAGTTTTCCGAACGCTCGTGAAAAAACCATTACGTTCCAAGGATGTATATACTTTACGGTCATGGAGTATTATAAATAATGCTGAATTAACCTAACCAACCATTCGTTTTAGTTACGATTATTTAGCCTAACCTACCCTCCCGAAAAACAGTATATATAAATAATTATTATTTATTAGACTGACCGAACCTAACATAACCTAACCTTTTACTTCGGTAAACCTCGGAAATGTTCGGGTTGTCGTTGTGGTTTTCATCCCTGTGAACTGACGTTATCCCACGGGGAACTGGAAAACACAGCGGACGTTGCCGTGGAGGTAAATTACACTGTGTAAACATTTAACCACCAATACTTACAGTTCGGTCGTTTTTCTCCGGTTTCACTTTAATAATATATTATCTATCCTGATGGCAGTTCACGTTTACCTTAAACGCCTGCCGGTAGTGTGGGACGCAACTTGCATTACAGATTTGTTCAGCGGGAGAGCATGTACGGACAAGCCGCAGGGGGCCCGCGCGAAACAAAAATAAATGTCGTTTTACGATTGGGGGAAACTTTTTATCTCTGTTCGTTTCCGTCGACTTTTACTGTCCGGTTTTCTATTGCGTTCTGTTTTATCTCTCCCACCTCCGTGCTAGTATCCACATGTGAAGCGCAGCAGAATTTGACCGCGGGTGAAATAAACCCACCTTTTACGTCTTTTACTGCGATAAACCAGCAAACTAAAAAAAAAAAAAAAAACCTTCCTAATCATAACTTAGCGACTTTTATATTTCTCCTGAAATGGCTTGGTAATCTTTTACAATTAATTAGCATACATGTTTATTCATATTTCCCCCCGCGATTAATTTCAGACAGTCATATTTTCGTGTTCTTTGTAAGCCACGTCTGAAGATATACTTAATATTTATTTACCTTCGCATAATAAAGAGAAAAAATTTAATTAATAATTGTTTTGACGTGACAACGTCTAATAAATAGATGAACGCCGGCTGCACGCACGAAAGTGTCCCGTTACGCACATTGTTCCGTTACGCTGTCTCCCGTTACGCTCATTGTTCCGTTACGCTGTGTCCCGTTACGCTAATTGTTCCGTTACGCTGTGTTCCGTTACGCTGTCGGCGAGTGCGGTAATACTATGTTATGTTACAATTGACTAAAAAATTATGGGATTTCATATAATTGATGATAGATATTTGATTACATCTTATTTATATGAAAACTTGTTCATAATTATATTTAAACTTTATAGCTAAACGCCAGTTTTTAAAATTAATTACAAGTCATCTACACGTAAACTGTTTCGTCGAATGTTTATAAAGTGAAGTGAAAAGTTAATGTGGTTTTCATTGCTTATTACAACAACAATTTCGGCAATAAAGGTTAATTATTCTTGCATTTTAAAAATCTGATTACTAGTATAATTTAAAGTATTTATACTTTTATTATTAAAATTAAAATGATTCAATTTTATTCATAAAAGTATGCAATTATTTCATCAATGTTTTGTCGTCACGTTAAACTATCGTCCGTAAACCGACTTTACAGACAACCAATTTTTTTATTTAAGAATAATTTTTAGTCGTGAAATATCTGGCATATATTATTCACTTAAAAAATGACCACTAGTACTTCCGTTGGAGTGGCGTCGCCGCTGATACACTCTCCTCCTCTGCTGGTTTCCCCACCACGCACCTGACTATTCCCCCCCTCATTGGATCAGAATTATCTTAACGCTAGAAAATCGTAGCCCCCATCAGCAAAGAAGTTTCTCTTCAAAATTAAAAAAAAATTAAATAATTTAATTAAAAATATCAGCTTGTGGGTCTGAATATGTTTTTACTAGTTCTTTAAGTCATTCTTCGATGTTAATTATTATGTAGCATTTTATTAATAAGATTCTTTTTTGACGTGACGTCTTATAAATCTATGAACGCCGGCTGCACGCACGAAAAATCGTCACGTTCCGCCTGAGCCGAGCGTGCTAGAACCGGGCCAACCACCGTGCGAGAAAATCTTCTATAATATCAAACTGGTTTAAGGCGTTTTTTTTTAACTAATTGTGGCGTGATTACTATATTTAAACATAAATATTTAAATTTAAATTTGCAAAAAAACCATTAAAAATAATATTTGAAAATTAAAAAAAAGTACGCAATTTTTTTCATCAATGTTTTCTTATGACGTTATCACGTAAAATTATCGTTCGTAAACCGACTTTGTAGACAAACACCCCCCCCCCCTCCCCCCTGTTTTTTTGTTATTGGTATTTAATTTGTTTGTACTTTTAATATTATTTATTTTATTGAATATGTAATGGCTAGAGACCTGCAAAATTCGCGGATTCATTTCGTGTTATGCTAAAATTCAAATAATTATACCTTAGCGCTGCTTCTGCAATTGGTTCACTGTTAATCTGGAGTAATGAGGGCTAATTAGAGACCCTCGCTCAAAGAAGTGTCGAATCACAGACACTCGGTCCAGACGACTCACAAGTCAGCAAGCCGACGAACAGGTGGCATTTGCCCCGAGTGTGTAGAGGAATTTGGAGTCCATGCTGGAGGTTATTGAACCCGCGAAATTTGCAGGTCTCCAGTGATGGATCTTGATTTGGGCTGGGCCTGGTGTCGCGAGAGAGAGATAGAGAGAGATATAGAGAAAGATGAGAGAGAGGGAGAGAGAGTGAGAGAGAGAGGAGGGAGAAAGTGGAGAGAGGGAGAGAGAGAGGGAGAGGAGGGAGAAAGAGGAGAGAGATAGAGGGAGAGAGAGAGGGAGAGAGTGAGAGAGAGGAGAGAGAAGGGAGAAAGAGGAGAGAGAGGGAGAGGGAGTGGAGGGAGAAAGGAGGGAGAAAAGGAGAGAGAGGGAGAGAGAGAGAGAGAGAGGGAGAGAGAGAGAGAGGAGGGAGAGAGAGAGGGAGAGGAGGGAGAAAGAGGAGAGAGATAGAGGGAGAGAGAGAGGGAGAGAGTGAGAGAGAGAGGGAGAGAGAGTGAAAGAGAGAGAGAGGGGTAGAGAGTGAGAGAGAGAGAGAGGAGGGAGAAAGAGGAGAGAGAGTGAGAGAGAGAGGAGGGAGAGAGGGAGAGAGAGTGAAAGAGAGAGAGAGGGAGAGAGAGTGAAAGAGAGAGAGGGAGAGAGAGAGGAGGGAGAAAGTGGAGAGAGGGAGAGAGAGAGGGAGAAAGAGGAGAGAGATAGAGGGAGAGAGAGAGGGAGAGAGAGGGAGAGAGAGTGAAAGAGAGAGAGGGAGAGAGAGTGAAAGAGAGAGAGGGAGAGAGAGTGAAAGAGAGAGAGGGAGAGAGAGTGAAAGAGAGAGAGGGAGAGAGAGTGAAAGAGAGAGAGGGAGAGAGAGTGAAAGAGAGAGAGGGAGAGAGAGTGAAAGAGAGAGAGGGAGAGAGAGTGAAAGAGAGAGAGGGAGAGAGAGTGAAAGAGAGAGAGAGGGAGAGAGAGTGAAAGAGAGAGAGGGAGAGAGAGAGTGAAAGAGAGAGAGGGAGAGAGAGAGGAGGTAGAAAGAGGAGAGAGGGAGAGAGAGTGAAAGAGAGAGAGGGAGAGAGAGAGGAGGTAGAAAGAGGAGAGAGGGAGAGAGAGTGAAAGAGAGAGAGGGAGAGAGAGTGAAAGAGAGAGAGGGAGAGAGAGTGAAAGAGAGAGAGGGAGAGAGAGTGAAAGAGAGAGAGAGGGAGAGAGAGTGAAAGAGAGAGAGGGAGAGAGAGAGGAGGTAGAAAGAGGAGAGAGGGAGAGAGAGTGAAAGAGAGAGAGGGAGAGAGAGAGGAGGTAGAAAGAGGAGAGAGGGAGAGAGAGAGAGGAGGGAGAGAGGGAGAGAGAGTGAGAGAGAGAGGAGGGAGAAAGAGGAGAGAGAGGAGGGAGAAAGAGGAGAGAGGGAGAGAGAGAGATGGAGAGAAAGAGAGGAGAGAGAGAGAGAGAGAAAGAGAGAGAAAGAGGGGGTGCACTGCACTCTGCCCGCAGGGACCGCCGCCCGGGATGTCCGCCAACACCAGTCTGTTCGCCTCGGTGGCCCTGGAGCCGCACTCGGTCTCCCCCATGCCGTTCGGCTCGTCGGACGGCTGGAGCCGCCTGGCGCGCCTGCTGCTGCTGGCCAGCCTGGCCGTGGTGGGCAGCGTGGGCAACGTCTTCATGATCAGCTCCGTCATGATCGAGGACCACCTCAAGAAGCGAGGTGGGTACGATCCCTCAGAGTCGCGACCACGAAGAGGCACGTCTCCCATAGACTGCTGATGACGTAGACTCAACACCACGGCCCCCACTGAGTTATCCCTCAGAGTCGCGACCACGTAGAGGCGCGCTGTCCATAGACTGCTGATGACGTAGACCAACACCATGGCCCCCATTGAGTAATACCTCAGAGTCGCGACCACGTAGAGGCGCGCGCTGTCCATAGACTACTGATGATGTAGACCAACCCCACGGGCCTCCACAAGGGCAACTGAGAATGAATTGGCCACGAATCTTGACTTTTCCGATGTAATTGGTGATTTTAGGCCGAAGAAAGCTCGAAAAAACTTTTATTAAGTTAAGTAGTCTTAATTTGTATCCAGGGTCTATGATTTACATAGATCCTAATTTTTATTTTTCTTTAACTATTTTTATTTTTATCTCAGTT
>NC_086345.1:19689308-19694308 GCF_032445375.1 Bacillus rossius redtenbacheri
TTGCCTGCCTAATTGCCTGCTTAATTGCCTGCCTAATTGCCTGCCTAATTATCTGCTTAATTGCCTGCCTAATTAACTGCCTAATTAAATGCCTAATTGCCTGTCTAATTAACTGCCTAATTAACTGCCCAATTGGCTGCCTAATTAACTGCCTAATTAACTGCCAAATTAACTGCCTAATTGCCTGCCATATTGACTGCCTAATCAACTGCCTAATTGCCTGCTTAATTATCTGCCTAATTGCCTGCCTAATTATCTGCTTAATTGCCTGCCTAATAAACTGCCTAATTATCTGCTTAATTGCCTGAATAATTAACTGCCTTAATAACTGCTCAATTGCCTGCCTAATTAACTGCCTAATTAACTGCCCAATTGCCTGCCTAAATGACCACCTAATTAACTGCCTAATTGCCTGTCTAATTAACTGCCTAATTAACTGCCCAATTGCCTGCCTAATTAACTGCCTAATTTACTGTTTAATTGCCTGCCTAATTGACCGCATAATTAACTGCCTAATTGCCTGCTTAATTATCTGCCTAATTGCCTGCCTAATTAACTGCCTAATTGCCTGCCTAAGTGACTGCCTAATTGCCTGCCTAATTGCCAGCCTATTTGCCTGCCTAATTAACTGCCTGATTGCCTGCTTAATTATCTGCCTAATTGCCTGCCTAATTAACTGCCTAATTGCCCGCCTAATTCAATACCTAATTAACTGCACAATTGCCTGCCTAATTAACTGCCTAATTAAATGCCTAATTTCCTGTCTAATTAACCGCCTAATTAACCGCCTAATTAACCGCCTAATTGCCTGCCTAATTAACTGCCTAATTAACTGCCTAATTGCCTGCCTAATTAACTGCCTAAGTGCCTGCCTAATTGCCTGCCTGATTAACTGCCTGATTGCCTTCTCATATATCTGCCTAATTGCCTGCCTAATTAACTGCCTATTTGCCTGCCTAAATGCCTGCCTAATTGCCTGCCTAATTATCTGCTTAATTGCCTGCCTAATAAACTGCCTAAGTGCCTGCCTAATTGCCTGCTTAATTATCTGCCTAATTATCTTCCTTATTAAATGCCTATTTGCCTGTCTAATTAACTGCCTAATTAACTGCCCAATTGCCTGCCTAATAAACTGTCTAATTAACTGCCTAATTGCCTGCCTTATTGACCGCCTAATTAACTGCCTAATTGCCTGCTTAATTATCTGCCTAATTAACTGCCAAATGCCTGCCGAATTGACCGCCTAATTAACTGCCTAATTGCCTGCTTAATTATCTGCCTAATTGACTGCCAAATGATCTGCTTAATTGCCTGCCTAATTAACTGCCTAACTATCTGCTTTATTGCCTGCCTAATTAACTGCCTAATTAACTGCCCAATTGCCTGCCTAATTAACTGCTTAATTAACTGACCAATTGCCTGCCTAATTTAACGCCAAAATAACTGCCTTATAGCCTGCCTAATTACCTGCCAAATTACCTGCCTGCCTAATTAACTGCTTAATTGCCTGCATATTTGCCTGCTTGCCTAATTGCCTGCTTGCCTAATTGCTTGCCTAATAACTGCATAATTGCCTGCTAAATTACCTACCTAATTGCCTGCCTAATTGCTTGACTAATAAACTGCCTTATTGCCTGCTTAATTGCCTGCCTAATTGCCAGCCTAATTTACTTCCTAATTGCCTGCCTAATTGCCTGCCTAATTAACTGCCTAATTGCCTGCCTTATTATGTGCCTAATTGCCTGCCTAATTAACTGCCTAAGTGCCTGCCTAATTGCCTGCCTAATTAACTGCCTGATTGCCTGCTTAATTATCTGCCTAATTGCCTGCAAATTAACTGCCAAATTGCCTGCCTAATTGCCTGCCTAATTACCTACCTAATTAACTGCACACTTGCCTGCCTAATTAACGGCCTAATTAAATACCTAATTGCCTGTCTAATTAACTGCCTAATTAACTGCCCAATTGCCTGCCTAATTAACTGCCTAATTAACTGCCTAATTAACTGCCTAATTGCCTGCCTGATTAACCGCCTAATTAACTGCCTAATTGCCTGCTTAATTATCTGCCTAATTGCCTGCCCAATGATCTGCTAAATTGCATGCCTAATTAACTGCCTAATCATCTGCTTAATTGCCTGCCTAATTAACAGCCTAATTATCTGCCCAATTGCCTGCCTAATTAACTGCCCAATTGCCTGCCTAATTGACCGCTTAATAAACTGCCTAATTGCCTGTCTAATTAACTGCCTAATTAACTTCCCAATTGCCTGCCTAATTAACTGCCTAATTAACTGTTTAATTGCCTGCCTAATTGACCGCCTAATTAACTGCCTAATTGCCTGCCTAATTAACTGCCTAATTAACTGCCCAATTGCCTGCCTAATTAACTGCACATTTGCCTGCCTAATTAACTGCTTAATTAAATACCTAATTACCTTTTTAATTAACTGCCTAATTAACTGCCTAATTGCCTGCCTAATTGCCTGCCTAATTGCCTGCCTAATTGCCTGCCTAATTAACTGCCTGATTGCCTGCTTAATTATCTGCCTAATTGCCTGCCTAATTAACTGCCTAATTGCCCGCCTAATTAAATACCTAATTAACTGCATAATTGCCTGCCTAATTAACTGCCTAATTAAATGCCTAATTTCCTGTCTAATTAACCGCCTAATTAACCGCCTAATTGCCTGCCTAATTAACTGCATAATTAACTGCCTAATTCCCTGACAAAATGACCGCCTAATTAACTGCCTAATTGCCTGCCTTATTGTATGCCTAATAGCCTGCCTAATTGCCTGCCTAATTACCTGCCAAATTGCCTGCTTGCCTAATAAACTGCTTAATTGCCTGCCTAATTGCCTGCCTTCCTAATTGCCTGCCTGCCTAATTGCCTGCCTAATTGCCTGCCTAATTGCCTGCCTAATTGACCACATAATTAACTGCCTAATTACCAGCTTAATTATCTGCCTTATTGCCTGCCTAATTATCTGCTTAATTGCCTGCCTCATTAACTGCTTAATTATATGCCTAATTGCCTGCCTAATTGCCTGCCTAAATTACTACCTAATAAACTGCACAATTGCCTGCCTAATTAAATGCCTAATTAAATGCCTAATTGCCTGTCTAATTAACCGCCTAATTAACCGTCTAATTGTCTGCCTAATAAACTGCCTAATTAACTGACTAATTGCCTGCCTAATTGACCGCCTAATTAACTGCCTAATTGCCTGCTTATTATCTGCCTAATTGCCTGCCTAATTATCTGCTTAATTGCCTGCCTAACTAAATGCCTAATTATCTGCTCAATTGCCTGCCTAATTAACCGCCCAATTGCCTGCCTAATTAACTGCTTAATTAAATGCCTAATTACCTGTCTTATTAACTGCCTAATTAACTGCCCAATTGCCTGCCTAATTATCTGCTTAATTGCCTGCCTAATTAAATGCCTAATTGCCTGCCTAATTAACTGCATAATTAACTGCCCAATTGCCGGCCTAAAAGACCGCCTAATTAGGTGCCTTATTGCCTGCCTAATTGCCTGCTTAATTATCTGCCTAATAGCCTGCCTAATTGCCTGCCTTATTACCTGCCAAATTGACTGCCTTCCTAATAAACTGCTTAATTGCCTGACTAATTGCCTGCCTGCCTAATTGCCTGTCTGCCTAATTGCCTGCCTAATTTCCTGCCTGCCTAATTGCTTGCCTAATTACTACCTAATTGCCTGCCTAAATGCCTGTCAAATTAACTGCCTTATTGCCTGCCTATATGCCTGCTTAATTGCCTTCCCAATTGCCTGCCTAATTGCCTGTTTAATTAACTGCCTTATTGCCTGCCCAATGGCCTGCCTAATTAACTGCACAATTGCCTGCCTAATTAACTGCCTAATTAAATGCCTAATTGCCTGCCTAATTGACCTTTTAATTAACTTCCTAATTGCCTGCTTAATTATCTGCCTAATTGCCTGCCTAATTATCTGGTTAATTGCCTGCCTAATAAACTGCCTAATTATCTGCTTAATTGCCTGCCTAATTAACTGCCTAATTAACTGCCCAATTGCCTGCCTAATTAACTTCCTAATTAACTGCCAAATTGCCTGCCTAATTCACTGCCTAATTAACTGCTTAAGTGTCTGCCTAATTGCCTGCCTAATTAACTGCCTGATTGCCTGCTTAATTATCTGCCTAATTGCCTGCCTAAGTGCCTGCCTAATTGCCTGCCTAATTGCCTGCCTAATTGCCAGCCTATTTGCCTGCCTAATTAACTGCCTGATTGCCTGCTTAATTATCTGCCTAATTGCCTGCCTAATTAACTGCCTAATTGCCCGCCTAATTCAATACCTAATTAAGTGCACAATTGCCTGCCTAATTAACTGCCTAATTAAATGCCTAATTTCCTGTCTAATTAACCGCCTAATTAACCCCCTAATTAACCGCCTGATTGCCTGCCTAATTAACTGCCTAATTAACTGCCTAATTCCCTGACAAAATGACCGCCTAATTAACTGCCTAATTGCCTGCCTTATTGTATGCCTAATAGCCTGCATAATTGTTTGCCTAATTACCTGCCAAATTTCCTGCTTGCCTAATAAACTGCTTAATTGCCTGCCTAATTGCCTGCCTAATTGCCTGCCTAATTGACCGCCTAATTAACTGCCTAATTACCAGCTTAATTATCTGCCTAATTGCCTGCCTAATTATCTGCTTAATTGCCTGCCTTATTAACTGCTTAATTATATGCCTAATTGCCTGCCTAATTGCCTGCTTAATTTACTACCTAATAAACTGCACAATTGCCTGCCTAATTAAATGCCTTATTAAATGCCTAATTGCCTGTCTAATTAACCGCCTAATTAACCATCTAATTGCCTGCCTAATAAACTGCCTAATTAACTGACTAATTGCCTGCCTAATTGACCGCCTAATTAACTGCCCAAATGCCTGCCTAATTAACTGCTTAATTAAATGCCTAATTACCTGTCTAATTAACTGCCTAATTAAC